>NC_069502.1:614234073-614541573 GCF_027579735.1 Bombina bombina | reverse complement strand
CAGGTGTATACACATATATATATAGAAATATGTATTTAAGAATAAAAATAACATTATCCTTTAAGTGAACATTTGAATGTTAAATATGTACAGTAAATATAGAGCAAAACACATAAATACATGTACACACAATACATGTACACACACATATACAGTATATATATAAATATATATATATATATATATATATATATAGATAGATAGATAGATAGATAGATAGATAGATAGATAGATATAGATAGATAGATGATAGATAGATAAATAGATGCAGGGACATGGCACACTCCAACAGTTCAATCACCTGGTGCTCTGCAGAAAATATGTATACACGATCACTGGATGTTACCCACGGCTGGCAGCCATAAATCCTGGGATATCCAAAAAAGCAGGCAGACACAGGATTTCCTCAATCGCCTTTATTCAGCAAGGAAAGGCTAATTTCCAAACGTTTCAGCTCTCGCAGGAGCCTTTCTCAATGGAAGCCAAACATGTCTGCTTTTTTGGATATCCCAGGATTTACGGCTGCCAGTCGTGGGTAACATCCAGTGATCGTGTATATAAATGTATATATATATATATATATATATATATATATACTGCATATATATATATATATATATATATTTATATATATATATATACTGTATATATATATATATATACACACATATAGATATTTAGATATTTATATGTATGTATCTCTATGTCAAAGCCCTTTGCACTCTTTTCTTCTAACACCTAAGACCTCATATCTTTGAGCCCTTATAACTTTTTATTGCAATTTTTATTCAATATATTTTTTATCAGACAGTGTTATTATGAGTGTAACTGTACTTTTACATTTATTTTTGATGTTTTTTGTGACACTTTTTATTCAAGCGTAACAGTTAACCTGAGCTCTGTAGTTGCACTACCCCAACGCGCATTAAATTCAATTGTGCTCGAGCAAATGCGTTTACTTCAAACTTGTAATACACACGCTACTTCCGGCATGCGCAAATAGGCGTGATAAACCCGATATCGCTCATGAGCAACCGTTAGCGAGCCACTCGGATTCTGGCACAAAATATTATATTTTCTAAGTCATTTTCATCCATCAGAAAAGCTGCTCTTTGCATTTATCATGTATATTTTTAAACTATCTACTTTAAACACTTCACTTAAACAATAAATGAACATTCTGTTGTCCGTATTTAAAGGGACATAATACTCATATGCTAAATCACTTGAAACGGATGCAGTATAACTGCAAAAAGATGACAGGAAAAAAAATCTCCTGAGAATTTCTATGTAAAAAAGGAAGATATTTTACCTTACAATTTCCTCAGCTCTGCAGAGTAAGTGCTGTGTTAAAAGTTATACTTCAGCTGCAGGTAAACAAATTAAATAAAAAATGAAGAAATGAACTGCAGCCAATCAGCATTAACAGTGCTGAGGTCATGAACTCTTTTACTGTGATCTAATGAGATTTGACTTAACTCTCATGAGATATCATAGTAAACTTCCTTAAACTGAATAGGGAAATAACAGGCTCACTCCCTGGCCTGTCCCGGGACAGGCATACTGATTTGCTGCTTAAAGTCCTTTGCAATGCGGTGTGAATACTTTTTGAGATAAAATATATTTCTTTTTTACATAGAGATGTTCAGGTGATATTTTCTAGTCAGCTTTTTACAGCTATGCTGCATCACTTTCAAGTGTTTCAACATTTGGGTATCATGGCCCTTTAAGATGTTTGCAAAGTTCATAGTATAAAAGTGTGTTATTTTTTTAATAATTATTATTAATTTCTTAAAGCAGGAAGCAAACTTCTTTATTTACATTTGCATGCACAAAAACATTAACCACAACATGGACTGATTTGTGGATGCTCATTAGGTTGCAAAGAGGCATCGTTGTTCAGACGAGTTCATGTTTGAAATTCATTGAGTCTCATTTGACCTATCTTTTTTAGTAGTTTGTTAGTTGGAGTTCCATAACATATTAAGACCTAGTTTCCATTGAGGAGGTAAAGTTTGGAAACTGATGGTAACCTAAAAATTATCCATAAACTTTAATGGAGATAAATGTTTTTAACAACAGTTTCCAAATTCTACTACCTCAATAGAAACTAGGCCATAGTTGGGTGAAGTGCAGCAATACATGAAATCTCACACAGTATACAAAAACTACTAGCTAGGACACAAACCATCAAGGAAAACTCTCAGCTGTGAATGAGCGGCTGACCGTAGGACTTGTGATGTATCCTAGAAGGATGCTACAGGTTTTTACCTAAACTTCTACTCAGCATGCAGAATTTATAAATACAAGATTGCTCTTTGAAGTATCTTACGTTGAGGGGGCGTGTCTTGCTATTTCAAAACTGGCATGTTTTATTTTTCTTTAACAGTTTTTAAGTATTCTTTTATGTATAGGTTTTGCTTGTTTAGCAATGTTTTAAAGGTGTTATTGTGATGCTTAACCATGCATTTTTTTTTTTTTTTTTTTATTGAATATTTGATGCTACCACGGTAATTTATACAACAAAAAGACGTTACAGGTATCTTATCTGGAGACGCAGCTCCAAGTAGCTATACATCTGATAAATCTAATGGCATCTAAACAAAAAACGCCTAAACAGAATGGATATTGTCAGATACAGATTCCAATCTTCTTTAAAACTGAACAATTCTTATCAGGTACCTGACAGGTCATAATGTGATTTTATATTTCTACCTTATATACCTATAATAATAAACAATTATCAAGTTTCTTTATTACATTTTCCTACATTTTTTTCCTTTTCGGGTTCCTTCCCTCACCATTCCCCTATCCCTTTTCCTTCCTTCTCATCTTCCTAACAAAATAACAGGGATCTGATGGAAAACAGAAGGCAGACGAAGAGACAAACAAACAAACAAAACAAAACAAAACAAAAAAAAAAGGGGAAAATACCTGCATAAACATAAGTATTTCTCTCTTTATTTCTTCTTTTGGTATCCTTTGTTGAAAAGCATAACAAGGTAGGCTCAGGAGAAGTAATACACTAACTGCTGATTGGCGGATGTGCATATATGCCTCTTGTCATTGGCTGACCCCAGTTGCGGGCCTACTCAACAGAGGGCCCTGGTGCAAAGATTTGTTAGACCCCAAAAGGTAACTCAGTCCAAAGCATTAGTAAGAATATACCTGCTGCTCTGTATAATGATATTGAGGATAGATAGATGGATAGTTAGACCTGCAATCTGCACTAATAAAATGCTCCCTTGCATTAGGATTGTACAAATTCTGCATTCTGTGTATGTGAAGCTGAGGGCCCACAAAGCATTTGGGACCTGGTGCCACTGCCCCTGCTGCACCAATGATAGTTCCGCCCCTGGCTCACCCTTGGTGTTCAGCTAGCTCCCAGTTGTGCTCAAAAAAAGAATACCACAAGAATGAAGCAAATGTGATAGAAAAGTAAACTGGAAAGTTGTTTAAAACTGTATGCTCTATAATTGAATAATGAAGGGAAAAATACTGCTGCTTTCGTGTCCCTTTACCAAATGATACCAAGAGAATGAGTAAATTTGACAACAGAAGTAGATTGTGTGTGTTTTTCTTTTTGTTTAATATCTGCACAATCTAAATAATTTAAATAAAACAATAAGAAAATAATTTTACATTTACCTGTATTGTTCACAAAATTGCTTGTACAGCTGTGTCGTGTTAATGTTTTCTGCTCTTAGTTTTAATTTGCCCCACTGCTCCTTAAACACTTCTAACTGCTTCCACAAAATCAGAAAGGATCTGAGTAGCTTAAATATTGCAATAGGATTATGAAGTACAAATGGAGGCTGTACTGATCCTCTTCTGAGTGGCTCCTGATAGTCATCACCCACAGGATACATCTGCAGGAATTAAGTAGTCAGTGCATGATCATGAAAAGGCTACCTTGACAACAAAAATGCTAAACATTACTGAAGGCAGCGTTCAAGTTATTTTCTCTTATATTCCTGGACTACAAAAAAAAAAAGAAAGAAACCTGTCATTTTGTTAGTATAAGTTGTATTATTTTTCAGACCAGGAACATGCCCGTTGAAAAGCCATTTTTAGTGGTTTTCAACCAATGAATGAGCAGCGTGTAGGAAGATCATGATTCTGCATTCCATGGAATGCAGTCTCTTGCATCTCTGGGGTCATAGAAAACCTACAATATTCAGATTTAAAGGGACACTGAACCTAATTTTTTTCTTTTATGATTCAGATAGAGCATGCAATTTTAAGCAACTTTCTAATTTACTCCTATTATCAAATTTTCTTCATTCTATTAGTATTAATTTTTTTTGTTCTCTTAGTATCAATATTTGAAAAGGCAGGAATATAAGCTTATGAGCCGGCCCATCTTTGGTTCAGCTTGTTGATTGGTGGCTAAATGAACCAACCACTCAGCAAGCGCTATCCAGGGTTTCCGAACCAAAAATGGGCCGGCTCGTAACCTAACATTCCTGCCTTTTCAAATAAAGATACTAAGAGAACGAAGAAAAATTGATAATAGGAGTAAATTAGAAAGCTGCTTAAAATTTAATGTTCTATCAGAATCCTGAAAGAAAAAAAATTGGGTTCAGTATTTCTTTAAAAAAACACGAAAAGCAGGCAAAATAAATCGAGTACATTGTAATTTTATGTAGCTGTGGATAATTACAAATGAAAATTTTGAATTTACTGTCCATTTAATTAAGATTTTAGAATCATACTTAAATTAAGATAGTTAAAAAAACTTAATATTCAAATGATATATCAAAACATATTGTCCTAAAAGTCTAAAGTCCAATAAAACAATTGATAAGTATTTACATTTCCAATATGTTGTATTTTAAATGTCAGTTTACCTGTTTGGCTTCTTCATCACCCTTGATGTTAAAAGAAATAAAATGATGTTTCTCTTGTAGGATATCCTCCATTAAAAGTTGTACCCCAACCAGCTCTCCATGAGCTACACTGCGTTCCTGGTCATTCAAATCACACAAGCACAGCTGAGAAACAGAGAAGGGAAATGATTCAATGATATGGAAAGATGATAGAGAGATTCTGTGCCAAAGCAAAAGAAGAAACTAAGCTGGTGCAGGCTTATTTATCCTACTGATACCCAATAACATCATCACATGTTGATCACACTTACTGATTTTGGATACATTCATATAAACATAATACAGCTGATTTAGTAATGCAGGGTTTTGATAGTAAGACATAGGTGATAATAAACATGTACAACAATAACATAAAATCATAATGTAGTATACATAAAACTTACCTGCATGTTGTATTCTATTGTGTTCAGACCACTTATTGCCAAAGGGAACAGCCCTCCATTTGCTATAAAAGCCCTCCAAGGATAGTGTAGGAATGTCTATAAACAAATGATAGTTCATTATGTTTTATGTTGAATAGTTTTACTGTGTTCATTTTATTATGTGTACCATTTCCAAAACAAAAGGAATCAAGCACAAACTATATGGAAAAGACTAAATGAAATTACACACTTGAAGGAAACAGTGCTTAAAGGGACATTAAACCCCAAAATTTTCTTTCATAATTCAGATAGAAAATACAATTTTAAACAACATTCCAATTTACTTCTAATATCTAATTTGCTTCATTCTTTAGATATCTTTTGTTAAAGAAATAACAGTGCACATGGGTATACCAATCACATGAGGCATCTATGTGCAGCCACCAACCAGAAGCTACTGAGCCTATCTAGATATGCTTTTCATGAAAGAATATCAAGATAATGAAGCAAATTAGATAATAGAAGTAAATTAGAAAGTTGTTAAAAATGGTATTCTCCATCTGAATCATGAAAGAAAAAATGTGGGTTTAATGTCCCTTTAAAGGGATATAAAACCAAAAATGTTTCTTTCATCAGAAAGAGCATGCAATTATAAACAACTTTCTAGTTTACTGCTATTATCACCTTTTCCTTTTCCTCTTGGTATCTTTTGTTGAAAAACAGGGACGTGAGCTTAAAAGCCGTCCCATTTCTGGAACAAATTTGATAGAAGTAAATTAGAAACTTTTTAAAAATGTTATGCTGGGTCTGACTCACAAAAGAAAATTTTTTGAGTTTCATATCCCTTTAAAGTGATGGTAAACTCTCCCCTTTATAAAAACAGATACAGCATTTTTCTGTGAGCTAATGGTTTGAATTGTTTTCCAATCAGCACTCTAGCTACAACAAAAGTACTTTATGGGGAGAATGTTAATATACACATTTTTTTTTTTTAATAAGGGGGTCTCTAGGCACTTATAATAGGCCATTAAAAAGGCAGAGAGACCCCCAGGACTCCTTGTTTTAAAGACTAGAAGCCCCTCTTTTAAAAAAAAATGTGGTAATACTGATCACCTGGCATGAATAAAATGTCCATTTATTTGAGAATAGTCTCATGTGAGCCCCTATATACACATCAAAGTTATATAATCACTAGTTGGTAAGCCTGTTGTAAATACAAAAAATAAAAAATAGAACAACAGAAAAAAATAAACACATTATCCAAAATAAAAAAATCAACCTACTCTCTATGAAAATAAAAAAGTCCTCCAAAATAAAAAACATAATTTATGCTTACCTGATAAATTTATTTCTCTTGTAGTGTACCCAGTCCACGGATCATCCATTACTTGTGGGATATTCTCCTTCCCAACAGGAAGTTGCAAGAGGATCACCCACAGCAGAGCTGCTATATAGCTCCTCCCCTAACTGTCATATCCAGTCATTCGACCGAAAACAGAGAAAGGAAAAACCATAGGGTGCAGTGGTGACTGTAGTTTAATTAAAATTTAGACCTGCCTTAAAAGGACAGGGCGGGCCGTGGACTGGATACACTACAAGAGAAATAAATTTATCAGGTAAGCATAAATTATGTTTTCTCTTGTTAAGTGTATCCAGTCCACGGATCATGCATTACTTGTGGGATACCAATACCAAAGCTAAAGTACACGGATGATGGGAGGGACAAGGCAGGATTAAGTGGAAGGAACCACTGCCCGAAGAACCTTTCTCCCAAAAACAGCCTTCGAAGAAGCAAAAGTATCAAATTTGGAAAATTTTGAAAAAGTGTGAAGCGAAGACCAAGTCGCAGCCTTGCAAATCTGTTCAACAGAGGCCTCATTTTTGAAGGCCCAGGTGGAAGCCACAGCTCTAGTAGAATGAGCTGTAATCCTTTCAGGGAGCTGCTGTCCAGCAGTCTCATAGGCTAGGCGTATTACGCTCCGAAGCCAAAAGGACAGAGAGGTTGCCGAAGCTTTTTGACCTCTCCTCTGTCCAGAGTAAACGACAAACAGGGAAGATGTTTGACGAAAATCCTTAGTAGCTTGTAAGTAAAACTTCAAGGCACGGACTACGTCGAGATTATGTAAAAGACGTTCCTTCTTTGAAGAAGGATTAGGACACAATGATGGAACAACAATCTCTTGATTGATATTCTTGTTAGAAACCACCTTAGGTAAAAACCCAGGTTTGGTACGCAGAACTACCTTATCTGCATGAAAAATCAGATAAGGAGAATCACATTGTAAGGCAGATAGCTCAGAGACTCTCCGAGCCGAGGAAATAGCCATCAAAAACAGAACTTTCCAAGATAAAAGTTTAATATCAATGGAATGAAGGGGTTCAAACGGAACTCTTTGAAGAACTTTAAGAACCAAGTTTAAGCTCCACGGAGGAGCAACAGGTTTAAACACAGGCTTAATTCTAACCAAAGCCTGGCAAAATGCCTGAACGTCTGGAACCTCTGCCAGACGCTTGTGCAAAAGAATAGACAGAGCAGAAATCTGTCCCTTTAAGGAACTAGCTGATAATCCTTTGTCCAAGCCCTCTTGGAGAAAAGACAATATTCTAGGAATCCTAACCTTACTCCATAAGTAATTCTTGGATTCACACCAATAAGGATATTTACTCCATATCTTGTGGTAGATTTTCCTGGTAACAGGCTTTCGTGCCTGTATTAAGCTATCAATGACTGACTCAGAGAAGCCACGCTTTGATAGAATCAAGCGTTCAATCTCCATGCAGTCAGTCTCAGAGAAATTAGATTTGGATGATTGAAAGGACCTTGTATCAGAAGGTCCTGTCTTAGAGGCAGAGTCCATGGTGGAAAGGATGACATGTCCACTAGGTGTCAGGATTTGACTTCCAAACTTTGCCTTTAAGTCAAATCTCCTCCCCATTCCTGCACCCTATTTAAGATCATTACTTCCAGTGTCCAATGCTTGATTATTGGATCACTGAGGGAAGTACTGCTGCTCCCTTTATTTCTGTTATCCATTTAAAGCCTAAAGTTATCATTACTTATTATAGTACTAATTCTACAATCCTTATACCTCCTCTCTAGTGTGACATCTGAACAGTGTTTGGGAACAAAGATGTCAAACTTATTTATCCAAACTGTTATCTGTTTAACCATTGGATCTACAACAGCGCTGCAACAATCTCCATGAACTAAGTCGGAACTTGGTGACGTCACCCGCTCTTCACTGATCAGCTGGATGTACTACGCAGCTCCCGCTCTGCTCAGATCAGCTGTAGACTGCGCGCCTAAAGACCTAAGCTTCCGTGTTTGCAAACACTAAGTTCTACTCGAACCTCCTTTACTCCTTAAGGCACAGTAAGATATTATTACAACTTTAAGGTATGACTTTATTATCAAATGTCCTCAGACTCAGCATGTCGTTATGAAATCAAAACGTAATATTATTCAAAGCAATATCACTTCTACTTTGATTGAACTATATTTATCCTGCTTGTTCAAACTTACTAAAACGAGATCTTTATGTATCAACAATATCTTGCTTCAAATACATATCCACTTCTTGAAAGCTAGTTATGAAATCTAACCATGAATTACCATTTCATTTTCTGTTAATATCAAAGATAACATATGTTTGTTAAGAATTACAATTTGTGTTATTTCCACCATTTTAAATCCATTCAGATAAATTGCTACCATACTAAATCCTGACATCTAAGATATGATATTTGGGAGTTTATGGTAGCATACACTCAGTGAAATAGTAACATATAATTTAAAATTGTTAAAAGAAATTAACAGATTGTTACATAATAATCAAGCCTTTTAAAAAAAAAAAAAATATATAGTGAATTTTTATATATTCACAATTTCAGAATTGATTATGGATCCTGTTGAAATATCCAATCAAATTACTACATTAAATCAGAAAGTTGAAATATTAGCTCAAGGATTAACTGAGCTAAAAAATTAAAATAGCACATTAAAAAGGGTAATAAATGAATTTATCACTCAAAAGACTAATGAAATGCCTGAACCTCAGGTAAATCCTCCTATTCCATTTTCTGGAGATCGTACCAAATTTAGAGAATTCAAAAACGCCTGTATTTTGCTATTTTCTCTAAAACCTAGAACCTATCGCACAGAAAAAATTAAAGTTTTCACAGCCATCTCTTATTTATCTGGCGAACCCAGAGCATGGGCAGACAGGTTTTTGGAATCTGAGGATTCAATATTAAATTCATTGGAAGATTTTTTTCGTACTATGGCTGTTTTATATGAGGATGTGAATAAACAACAGACAGCAGAGCAACGTTTAAGATCCCTTCGACAGGGCAAACGAGCAGTGGAAGACTACATAGCTGATTTTCAGTTATGGGCCACTGACTCACAATGGAATTCAGTAAGCCTAAAAAAACAGTTTCGGTTGGGCTTATCTGAATATCTAAAAGATGAGCTATCAAGAGTAGATTTCCCTGAGACTCTAGAAGCTTTAATCAAACTATGTATCACCATGGATAGGAGATACTGTGAAAGGAGATATGAAAAACATCAACAAGAAGTAAACCCCAAAAAACCATATCAAGCTTATCCAGAAAAAGAAAGATATCAAACAGCACCTGTACCCATGGAAATAGGCACTATCCGAGCTCCCCTCACTCAAGAAGAGAAACAAAGAAGACGCTTGGCGAATCTATGTTTATATTGTGCCAACAAAGACCATGAGGTGACCTCTTGTCCTATTCTTTTACGCCAAAAGAAGGGTAAGTTGACAAATAACTGTCCTTCTGAATACACCAAAACTTCCTCTCATCTATCCATTACCTTGTCATTACAGTGGGACCAACAACAAGTACAGAACGAAGCTATCATTGATTCTGGGGCTGATGGTGTCTTTATAGAAGATTCTGTTGTAAGGTTAAATAAAATTCCAATTATGCAGAAATCTGCTCCTGTTTTTGTGAGAGTCATAGATGGTTCACAGATTCTAAAAGGTCCTATTACACATCACACCATACCACTCTTAACCATAACACCTGATGGACATAAAGAATATTTATCTTACGATATCATACCCAGTTCTATACACCCTATTATACTTGGTTTCCCATGGTTACAAAAACACAATCCATCAATTGATTGGTTAACAAACAACATCACTTTTGATTCTCATTACTGTCAGAACACATGCTATCCCTATGTAACAATAGGACAGATCACTTCTAAACTACCTGAAGTATATAACGACTACAATGATGTATTCAATCTAAAAAATGCTGAGACACTCCCGCCTCATAGGCATTTTGACTGTCCTATAGACACAAAACCTGGGGTTGAAGTACCTTCTGGAAAAATATTTCCTTTATCACATAAAGAATTAAAACATTTAAGAGATTACTTAGATGAAAATCTGAAAAAAGGTTTTATTTCACCTTCATCTTCCCCCATAGCTTCAGCAATATTTTTTGTAACTAACAAAGATGGCACTTTGAGGCCAATCATAGATTATCGTGCTTTGAACGCAGTCACTATTAAAAACAGATACCCCTTACCACTCATCCCAGAATTAATTGAGCGTCTCCAGGGCGCAACTATTTTCACGAAATTGGACTTAAAAGGAGCATACAATTTAATTCGGATGAGATCTGGAGATGAGTGGAAAACTGCGTTTAAGACAAGGTATGGTTTGTTTCAGTACAATGTCATGCCATTTGGCTTGACAAATGCACCAGCAACTTTTCAGTTTTTCATTAATGAAATTTTTAAAGAGTTGATGGATGTTTGTGTAATAGTTTATCTTGACGACATACTAATATATTCAAAATCATTAGCTGAACACATGAAACATGTACGATGGGTCTTAGCAACATTAAGAGAACATAAACTCTTTGCCAAAATGGAAAAATGCCATTTTCACAAAAACACAATAAAGTTTCTGGGATATATTATATCCCCGAGAGGAATTCAAATGGATCAAGATAAATTAAGTGCAATAGAAAATTGGCCCATACCTACTTCATTAAAATCTTTACAAAGATTTTTAGGGTTCACAAACTTTTACAGAAAATTCATCAACCATTTCTCCACTATTGTTCAACCTCTTACTCAACTTACAGGAAAAAAAAGATTTGTTTGGGATCAAAAAGCTAACCAAGCATTTCTTCGTTTAAAGAAAGAATTCACAACAGCACCCATCCTTCGGTTGCCTGATCCAGAGATACCTTATGTTCTGGAAGTAGACGCCTCAAACGTAGGGATTGGTGCCATTCTTTCTCAGCAAAGAAAAGAGGATATTATACCTCATCCTATTGCTTATTACTCCCGGAGGTTAACCTCCGCCGAACAAAATTACTCTGTGGGTGATAAGGAATTGTTGGCAATGAAATCCTCCATGGAACATTGGCGACACCTTCTTGAGGGAACCAGTATACCATTTCAGGTATTCACTGACCACAGGAATTTACAATACCTCAAAAGAAATAAACTTTGTCATCCAGACAAGTAAGATGGTCCTTATTTCTAGACCGATTCAATTTCACACTAACTTACATCCCTGGAACAAAAAACATTAGGGCAGATGCTCTTTCAAGGTCTTTTGAATTAAAGGAAGACAATGATAGTTTATCACATATCATTCCATCTTCTAAAATAATTGGTTTTACAACCATAACAACTTCCGATTTGTATCAAGCTCAACAAGCAGATAATGCAATTCCTCCAATCTGCGTAACAGATTCGGAAACAGGTCTTTACATGCACAAAGACTTAATATATGTACCAAACTCTCTAAGAAATCAGATCATTCAGCAACATCATGAAACCCCCTTAGCAGGACATCCAGGTGTTGAAAAAACAACTGAATTGATTAAGCGAATGTATTGGTGGCCCCATTTGAAATGGGTTGTTCATGACTACATTTCTAATTGTCAGATCTGTGCAACCAAAAAGAAAGAACATCATAAACCCTATGGGTTTCTCTCTCCACTACCCATACCCCAAAAACCGTGGGATATAATATCTTTGGATTTTATTGTTGACCTACCATTGTCACATGGACATAATACTATAATGGTTGTAGTTGATCATTTCACTAGATTAGCTCATTTTATCCCATTGAAAAGAACTCCCACAGCTTATACAACAGCTATTGCTTTTAAAAATCATGTTATAAAATTACATGGATTACCTACATCTATAGTGTTGGATCGAGGAACACAGTTTACCTCAAAATTCTGGAGATATCTATGTAAAACTTTACAGATTACTTTAAAATTCACTACAGCTTTTCATCCACAATCTAATGGATTAACTGAACGTGTTAACCAAATTCTTGAACAATATCTCAGGTGTTTCATTTCATCTCACCAGGATGATTGGTTTGAATTATTATCTAATGCAGAATTTGCATATAACAATTCAGTGAACAGTTCAACCAAATACTCACCTTTTTTTGCAACTTATGGATATCATCCTCGCACTTATCCGTCTTCTCTTAAGTGTTCTGAATCTCCATCAGTCTCCCAATATACTGACAGATTGAGGGAAGTCACTTCAAGTTTGCAAGAACATTTACTTAATGCTAAAACCACTCAAAAGTATTATTTTGACCAAAAGAGGAAACCAGCTCCTGTATATAAAATTGATGATCTAGTCTGGTTATCTACTAAAAACATAAAATTGCCAGTTCCTAGTAAAAAACTAGCAGATCAATTTATTGGACCATTTCCGATATCGAAAATCATAAACGAAAATGCTGTGACTTTAGGTTTACCCTCTACAATGCATATCCATCCATCTTTTCATGTATCGCTTCTAAAACCCTATTTGGGAAAGGATTGTCCGCACCTTAGTGACTTTCCTATGTCTATCACAGACCCTCTTGAATATGAGGTTGATGACATACTGGATTCTTGGAGACGTCACAGGACTCTTGAATATCTTGTTCACTGGAAGGGATATGATGCTGATGATAATTCCTGGATACCTGTTCGTGACTTACATGCCCCGGATTTGTTGTCTGCTTTCCATGCCGCTTATCCTTTGAAGCCTGGGCCTAAGAAGCCTGGAAGGGGCTCTTGACAGGGGGGATCTGTCAGGATTTGACTTCCAAACTTTGCCTTTAAGTCAAATCTCCTCCCCATTCCTGCACCCTATTTAAGATCATTACTTCCAGTGTCCAATGCTTGATTATTGGATCACTGAGGGAAGTACTACTGCTCCCTTTATTTCTGTTATCCATTTAAAGCCTAAAGTTATCATTACTTATTATAGTACTAATTCTACAATCCTTATACCTCCTCTCTAGTGTGACATCTGAACAGTGTTTGGGAACAAAGATGTCAAACTTATTTATCCAAACTGTTATCTGTTTAACCATTGGATCTTCAACAGCGCTGCAACAATCTCCGTGAACTAAGTCGGAACTTGGTGACGTCACCCGCTCTTCACTGATCAGCTGGATGTACTACGCAGCTCCCGCTCTGCTCAGATCAGCTGTAGACTGCGCGCCTAAAGACCTAAGCTTCCGTGTTTGCAAACACTAAGTTCTACTCGAACCTCCTTTACTCCTTAAGGCACAGTAAGATATTATTACAACTTTAAGGTATGACTTTATTATCAAATGTCCTCAGACTCAGCATGTCGTTATGAAATCAAAACGTAATATTATTCAAAGCAATATCACTTCTACTTTGATTGAACTATATTTATCCTGCTTGTTCAAACTTACTAAAACGAGATCTTTATGTATCAACAATATCTTGCTTCAAATACATATCCACTTCTTGAAAGCTAGTTATGAAATCTAACCATGAATTACCATTTCATTTTCTGTTAATATCAAAGATAACATGTTTGTTAAGAATTACAATTTGTGTTATTTCCACCATTTTAAATCCATTCAGATAAATTGCTACCATACTAAATCCTGACATCTAAGATATGATATTTGGGAGTTTATGGTAGCATACACTCAGTGAAATAGTAACATATAATTTAAAATTGTTAAAAGAAATTAACAGATTGTTACACTAGGTCTGCATACCAAGTCCTACGTGGCCACGCAGGTGCTATCAGAATCACTGATGCTCTCTCCTGTTTGATTTTGGCAATCAGTCGAGGGAGCAGAGGAAACGGTGGAAACACATAAGCCAGGTTGAAGAACCAAGGCGCTGCTAGAGCATCTATCAGCGTCGCTTCTGGGTCCCTGGACCTGGATCCGTAACAAGGGAGCTTGGCGTTCTGGCGAGACGCCATGAGATCCAACTCTGGTTTGCCCCAACGATGAATCAATTGAGCAAACACCTCCGGATGGAGTTCCCACTCCCCCGGATGGAAAGTCTGACGACTTAGAAAATCCGCCTCCCAGTTCTCCACGCCTGGGATATGGATTGCTGACAGGTGGCAAGAGTGGGACTCTGCCCAGCGAATTATTTTTGAGACTTCTAACATCGCTAGGGAACTCCTGGTTCCCCCTTGATGGTTGATGTAAGCCACAGTCGTGATGTTGTCCGACTGAAATCTGATGAACCTCAGTGTTGCTAACTGAGGCCAAGCCAGAAGAGCATTGAATATCGCTCTTAACTCCAGAATATTTATTGGAAGGAGTTTCTCCTCCTGAGTCCACGATCCCTGTGCCTTCAGGGAGTTCCAGACTGCACCCCAACCTAGAAGGCTGGCATCTGTTGTTACAATTGTCCAATCTGGCCTGCGAAAGGTCATACCCTTGGACAGGTGGACCCGAGACAACCACCAGAGAAGAGAATCTCTGGTCTCTTGATCCAGATTTAGCAGAGGGGACAAATCTGTGTAATCCCCATTCCACTGACTCAGCATGCATAATTGCAGCGGTCTGAGATGTAGGCGCGCAAATGGCACTATGTCCATTGCCGCTACCATTAAGCTGATTACCTCCATACACTGAGCCACCGAAGGGCGTGGAATGGAGTGAAGAACACGGCAAGCATTTAGAAGTTTTGATAACCTGGACTCCGTCAGGTAAATTTTCATTTCTACAGAATCTATAAGAGTCCCTAAGAAGGAGACTCTTGTGAGTGGGGATAGAGAACTCTTTTCCTCGTTCACTTTCCACCCGTGCGACCTCAGAAATTCCAGAACTATCTCTGTATGAGACTTGGCAACTTGAAAGTTTGATGCCTGTATCAGGATGTCGTCTAGATACGGAGCTACCGCTATGCCTCGCGGTCTTAGAACCGCCAGAAGTGAGCCCAGAACTTTGTAAAGATTCTCGGGGCTGTAGCCAACCCGAAGGGAAGAGCTACAAATTGGTAATGCCTGTCTATAAAGGCAAACCTTAGAAACCGATGATGGTCTTTGTGAATCGGTATGTGAAGGTAGGCATCCTTTAGGTCCACTGCGGTCATGTACTGACCCTCTTGGATCATGGGTAGGATGGTCTGAATAGTTTCCATTTTGAAAGATGGAACTCTGAGGAATTTGTTTAAGATCTTTAGATCCAAAATTGGTCTGAAGGTTCCCTCTTTTTTGGGAACCACAAACAGATTTGAATAAAAACCCTGTCCTTGTTCCGTCCGCGGAACTGGATGGATCACTCCCATAATTAGGAGGTCTTGCACACAGCGTAGGAATGCCTCTTTCTTTATCTGATTTGCAGATAGCCTTGAAAGATGAAATCTCCCTTGTGGAGGGGAAGCTTTGAAGTCCAGAAGATATCCCTGAGATATGATCTCCAACACCCAGGGATCCTGAACATCTCTTGCCCATGCCTGGGCGAAGAGAGAAAGTCTGCCCCCTACTAGATCCGTCGCCGGATAGGGGGCCGTTCCATCATGCTGTCTTAGAGGCAGCAGTAGGCTTTCTGGCCTGCTTGCCTTTGTTCCAGGACTGGTTAGGTTTCCAGGCCTGCTTAGATTGAGCAAAAGTTCCCTCTTGCTTTGAAGCGGAGGAAGTTGATGCTGCACCTGCCTTGAAATTTCGAAAGGCACGAAAATTAGACTGTTTGGCCTTTGCTTTGGCCCTGTCCTGAGGAAGGGTATGACCCTTACCTCCAGTAATGTCAGCAATAATTTCCTTCAAACCAGGCCCGAATAAGGTCTGCCCCTTGAAAGGAATGTTGAGTAATTTAGACTTCGAAGTCACGTCAGCTGACCAGGATTTAAGCCATAGCGCCCTACGCGCCTGGATGGCGAATCCGGAATTCTTAGCCGTTAGTTTAGTCAAATGAACAATGGCATCAGAAACAAATGAGTTAGCTAGCTTAAGTGTTCTAAGCTTGTCAATAATTTCAGTCAATGGAGCTGTATGGATGGCCTCTTCCAGGGCCTCAAACCAGAATGCCGCCGCGGCCGTGACAGGCGCTATGCATGCAAGGGGCTGTAAAATAAAACCTTGTTGAATAAACATTTTCTTAAGGTAACCCTCCAATTTTTATCCATTGGATCTGAAAAAGCACAATTGTCCTCAACCGGGATAGTGGTACGCTTTGCTAAAGTAGAAACTGCTCCCTCCACCTTAGGGACCGTCTGCCATAAGTCCCGTGTAGTGGCGTCTATTGGAAACATTTTTCTAAATATAGGAGGTGGGGAAAAAGGCACACCCGGTCTATCCCACTCCTTGCTAAGAATTTCTGTAAGCCTTTTAGGTATAGGAAAAACATCAGTACACACTGGCACCGCATAGTATTTATCCAGCCTACACAATTTCTCTGGTACTGCAACTGTGTTACAGTCATTCAGAGCAGCTAATACCTCCCCAAGCAATACACGGAGGTTCTCAAGCTTAAATTTAAAATTAGAAATCTCTGAATCAGGTTTCCCCGAATCAGAGACGTCACCCACAGACTGAAGCTCTCCGTCCTCATGATCTGCATATTGTGACGCAGTATTAGACATGGCCCTTACAGAATCTGCGCGCTCTGTATTTCTCCTAACCCCAGAGCAATCGCGCTTGCCTCTTAATTCAGGCAACCTGGATAATACCTCTGACAGGGTATTATTCATGATTGCAGCCATGTCCTGCAAGGTAATCGATATGGGCGTCCCTGATGCAATTGGCGCCATATTAGCGTGCATCCCCTGAGCGGGAGGCGAAGGGTCTGACACGTGGGGAGAGTTAGTCGGCATAACTTCCCCCTCAACAGAACCCTCTGGTGATAATTCTTTTATAGATAAAGACTGATCTTTACTGTTTAAGGTGAAATCAATACATTTAGTACACATTCTCCTATGGGGCTCCACCATGGCTTTCAAACATAATGAACAAGTTGTTTCCTCTGTGTCAGACATGTTTAAACAGACTAGCAATGAGACTAGCAAGCTTGGAAAACACTTTAAACAAGTTTACAAGCAATATAAAAAACGTTACTGCACCTTTAAGAAACACACATTTTTGTCAAAATTTGAAATAACAGTGAAAAAAGGCAGTTACACTAACAACATTTTTACAGTGTATGTAACAAGTTAGCAGAGCATTGCACCCACTTGCAAATGGATGATTAACCCCTTAATACCAAACACAGAATAATAACTGACAAAAACTGGTTTTTTTGTGTTTATTTTTTTGTTTTGTTTTTAAATAGTCACAACAACTGCCACAGCTCTACTGTGGCTTGTTACCTCCCTCAAAAACAACTTTGAAGCCTTTTGAGCCCTCCAGAGATATCCTGGATCATGCAGGAAGAAGCTGGATGTCTGTGTCTGTAATTTTTGCTGCACAAAAAAACCCTCCCACTCATATTACAACAGTGGAAAGCCTCTAGGAAACTGTTTCTAGGCAAATTCAAGCCAGCCATGTGGAAAAAACTAGGCCCCAATAAGTTTTATCACCAAATACATATAAAAACGATTAAACATGCCAGCAAACGTTTTATATTACATTTTTATAAGAGTATGCATCTCTATTAATAAGCCTGATACCAGTAGCTCTCACTGCATTTAAGGCTTTACTTACATTAATCCGGTATCAGCAGCATTTTCTAGCAAATTCCATCCCTAGAAATATATTAACTGCACATACCTTATTGCAGGGTAACCTGCACGCCATTCCCTCTCTGAAGTTACCTCACTCCTCAGAATATGTGAGAACAGCCATGGATCTTAGTTACTTCTGCTAAGATCATAGAAAAAACGCAGGCAGATTCTTCTTCTAAATACTGCCTGAGATAAACAGTACACTCCGGCACCATTTAAAAATAACAAACTTTTGATTGAAGAATAAACTAAGTATAAAACACCACACTCCTCTTACGACCTCCATCTTGGTTGAGGCTTGCAAGAGAATGACTGGATATGACAGTTAGGGGAGGAGCTATATAGCAGCTCTGCTGTGGGTGATCCTCTTGCAACTTCCTGTTGGGAAGGAGAATATCCCACAAGTAATGGATGATCCGTGGACTGGATACACTTAACAAGAGAAACACCCCCTAATCTAATGCTAAACCACCAATATCCCTTAAAAGGGCTTTTTGTAGGGCATTTCCCTAAGTTAAACAGCTCTTTTGCAGTTACAAAAAATTCTAAGTCCCCCCTAACAGTAAAACCCACCACCCACCAAACCCCCCAAAATAAATAAACCTAACACTAAAAAACCTAAACTACCCATTGCCCTGAAAAGGGCATTTGTATGGTCATTGCCCTTAAAAGGGCATTTAGCTCTTTTGCTGTCATTAAAAGTGCATTTAGCTCTTTTAAGCATTGCCTATACCTAATCTAAATAAAACAGGTTGGTACTCACGGTTCCTGAAGTCCGGCGGAGAAGGTTCTGTTCCAGGCGGTGAAGTCTTGCAAGCGGCGACCTCTTCTTTCTTCTTCCAGGAACAAGCTGGAGCGGAGGGCAGAGCTGAAGACCAATGACCGCAGAGCTGAAGACCGGCAACCCTGGAACTGAAGACCGGCGACCCTGGAACTGAAGACCGGCGACCGCGGAGCAATGGAGTGTGGAGGATCCTCTTCGTACGATCTCCGCCGTACACTCAGCCAATAGGAATTCAAGGGACGCCATCTTTAATCACGTACCTTTAATTCACTATTCAGTGTACGGCGGAGATCGTATGAAGAAGATCCTCCATGCTCCATGGCTCTGCGGTCGCCGGTCTTCAGTTCCAGAGTTGACGGTCTTCAGTTCCAGGGTCGCCGGTCTAAAGCTCCATGGTCATAGGTCTTCAGCTCCGCCCTTCGCCGGCTTGTTCCTGAAAGAAGAGGTCACCGCTTGGAAGACTTCACTGCCTGGAACAGGACCTTCTCCGCTGGACTTCAGGAACTGTGAGTACCAACCTGGGGGTTAGACTTAGGTTTTTTAAATTTTTTTGGGGGGATTTGTTTTATTTAGATTATGGATAGGCAATTCTTAAAAGAGCTAAATGCCCTTTTAAGGGCAATGCCCATACAAATGCCCTTTTCAGGGCAATGGGGAGTTTAGGTTTTTTAGTGTTAGGTTTATTTATTTTGGGGGGTTTGTAAAAGAGCTTAGGGCAATGCCCTGCAAAAAGCCCTTTTAAGGGCTATTTGTAGTTTAGCATTAGATTAATGGGTGTTTTTATTTTGGGGGAGGGCTTTTTTTATTTTCATAGGGATTAGGTTTAATTTTTTTTATTTTTGATCACATATTTATTATTTTAGTTTAATTTAAACTTAGTTTTTTTATTTTTAAAGTAATGTTAGTTTTTTTATTTTAATTGTAATTTTTTATTTTTTATTTAGGTAATTGGTTTTAATTTAGGGGGTTTAGGTTAGGGGGTGTTAAGTTAGGGGGCTTAGTAATTTAATTAGTTATTTGCATTGTGGGTTTTGACGGTTTAAGGGGTTTATAGGGTAATTAGGTTTATTGTGATGTGGGGGTTTTGCGGTTCAGGGGTTAATAGGGTAATTAGGTTTATTGTGATGTGGGTGGTTGACGGTTAAGGGATTAATATGTTAGGTTATTTGTGGATTAAGGGTTAATTACTTTATTATTTTGTGATATGTGGGTTTGCGGTTTAGGTGTTAAAACTTTGTGTGGGAGGTTAGGCTTTTTTTGTTATACTTCGTGCGGGCAGTGTTTTTTTTTTTGTAATGCTCCGTTTTCCTACGCTGCATCCCGGGGGATTATGAAAATGACAGGGTGGCACCACCCTGCCATTTTCGGAATCCACCTGGATGCAGCGCGCAGCAAGCATTCTGTTGAAGGCCTTGCACTGCCAACATTCCATTGAGGATGCGTGCACAACTGCCGACGGGGACGGACCTTACAAACGCAATTATAGTATAGATAACCTAAGGCCCCTATTTATGTGAGGATAACCTCTTCATCTTTTAATAAAAGTGTTTAGATCAAAGAAACACACACACACACACAATTGTTTAAAAATTTTATGAAAATATAATTTTGTTTTGCACATTTTGTTGTTGAGTTTTAACATGCCATGATATATACATAAAATAATGGTATCATTTGAATCTGCTGGCTCTGCTAAAAACAACAAAATATAATATGTGTGGATTTCTCACAGAAAAATACCCTACAACAGGGCTTAAACATGAGAAGCATTTAAACACTCCAAAACAGCTCAGCACAGGGATGGAAATGGCTCAGCGGTTAAGGGGTTAAATCAATAACTAGGGCTCATATTACAAGTTAAAAGTAGCTCAAGAGCACTAACATCTAGAAGTTGGATAAAAAGCCTGTTATGGCTTTCGCTCACACGTTAACTTGAAGATGCAATAGACAAAGTTTCCAAAAGCCAAAGGTGCATTAAGAAATACTTGAAATAGCACTTTTCTTCACTCAGAAGAAAATGTCATTTTTTTAATTTTAATATCTCTCTCTTCTATCTATCTATCTATCTATTTATCTATCTATCTATTTATTTATCTATCTATCTATCTATCTATCTAGCCATGTCACATTTGTTTTAACGGTTGCTTTCAACTTGTGCAAGTTACCTTTTACCAGGAAATACTTGTCAGCTGTCACTCGAGTGGTCCCCCGTACCTATGTCCTTTAGTACTCCTACGTACACAGGTACTTGACCCTCTCCTTGATCAGCAGGACCCGGAATTTGTATATCTGTTGCACTTCCTTAGAAGCAAACAATAGTAGCCAGTAGTTCAAACTGACACTGCCTTCAAAGCGTTTCACCCATATGTGGGCTTTAGCAACTTGAAAGCAACCGTTAAAACAAATGTGACGTCACCGGCAGCTGATTTTCAGTGAGAACAAACACGGAGGTAAAGTTAACGCTCTCCTACAGTGCGGCGGCACTTTTTGCAACATTAACACTCAGTACTGGTGGTACTGGAAGGATATTACTGTGGAGTCTGTTCATCTATAAGGACTTAAAGGGACACTGTACCCAAAATTTTTCTTTCGTGATTCAGATTGAGCATGAAATTTTAAGCAACTTTCTAATTTACTCCTATTATCAAATTTTCTTCATTCTCTTGGTATCTTTATTTGAAATGCAAGAATGTAAGTTTAGATGCCGGCCCATTTTTGGTGAACAACCTGGGTTGTCCTTGCTGATTGGTGGATAAATTCATCCACCAATAAAAAAGTGCTGTCCAGAGTACTGAAACCAAAAAAAGCTTAGATGCCTTCTTTTTCAAATAAAGATAGCAAGAGAAGAAAAATTGATAATAGGAGTAAATTAGAAAGTTGCTTAAAATTGCATGCTCTTTCTGAATTACAAAAGAAAAAATTTGGGTACAGTGTCCCTTTAAGCAAGTAAGGAACTATTTGTCTAGAGATTGATATACCAAGCACTTTTAGGATCACGGACATCTGATCTGGGGAGACATCCCCTTTCTTAAACATATTTTGTAATACTTTCTTACTCTGTGTTTTTTAATGAAGTTAAGGTTTGATTATTATGCTTATTTGAGTCATTTTATGAATTTATATCTGCCTAGTTATTAGATGGTGTGAGACATGTTCGTACATCATTAGCTCTGGGGGTGTATAACTGTTTATGATGATATGAAAGTTGTCTTTTTTTCAAACTGCTTGTAACTTTTAATACTATTCTTTAATTTACTCATTAAATTCACATGGATAAAGCGATTAGATGGTATGAGCACATTGTACTTATTTAAGGATATATTATCACATAGATTTGAGGAATCACATTTTTTATTTTTGGATTTGGATTTTGCACTCTTTGCTTCATTAGCGCCTCACTTTTTTCATTTTTATTATTATCTTTCACTATCTAAGAAGAAGATAGTTATTTGTGTCTAGCAATACGAGTTTCTGAGGTTTTGTGCTGCAATTTTCTGATCCTAATTCTATTTATATGTGTGTATGTATGAGTGCACATATACACATAAACACATATTAATATATACCTTGTCAATTACCATATCACTTAAAAACACTTTTTACACATTTATTTTAATAATAAACATAAATAACAATTTACTTAAATTGTTGCTATCTATATCTGCAGCCCACCCACCCTGCATTGTACTCGCATTAAAACATTTTGGTTTTGCAAACATAAAACAGGTAGGTAGGGTGTGTTTTATTCTTAACATGGAAGTCTCTGTGCAAGCATAATTTATGTGCTAGATTTCCAATTATTCCCATTCAAGTTAGCTACATTTAAAATAATATATAAAAAGATTTAGAATAAATACCAACTTTGTCAATATATTTTTTGAGCTGCAAGTTCAATAGCAGCTAATAATGCAGTGAAAAAATATTTTGTACATCTACCATCATATAACTTATAGTTTTTATGCAGTTCAAGGATACAGCAAGTATATGCTTCTGGAGCAATAATTAGGATTTCAGATCTCAGAAAATGAAGACAGCGAGTGTAGAATGAAAACCTTGTTGCATTCAAGTGATAAAGGAGAAAGGTCACCTACTATGTAGATGTTAGTTAACTTCTTCATGTAAGTGTTATAAAATGAGATGTTAATTAGCTATGTGATATTATGTAGATATTTTTTAAAAGGATACTCAAGTCAAAATTAAACTTTCATGATTCAGGCAGAGTATGCAATTTTAAACAACATTCCATTTTACTTCCATTAATAAAATGTACAGACTTTTTATATTTATGCTTTTTGAGTCACCAGCTCATACTGAGCACGTGCAAGAATATATACGATATATGTAAATGCATTTGTGATTGGCTACTAGCTGTCACATGATACAAGAGGAGTGGAAATAGACATAAAAAAAATGTACTACTCATTTGAAGTTCAGGCTTAGTGCTATTGTATTGTCTTTTTATCATGCATTTGTTGATTATGCAAATCTACTGTATTTACTGGTCCTTTAAGTGAATATAAGGTTTTGGGACACTAGGAATTTAGCATTTGTACATTTACTGAATTTGGCGGCGCTGTACAAATAAATTATAATAATTTACTTACCCTGTGACTACAAGGATCAAGAGGTTGTGGCACTGGCAACAGCGAGGAAAATGCGCTCCTGTTTACGGAGTTACTCAGAGCCAGTAATCCATGACACATATTGTCCGTTGTTGTATCGAACGCACTTGTATTTCCAGCAGACAGAAATGCCTCCCTGCAGCACACAAACACATTTACAAAATTCATACATAGTTTTGTCACATAAAGTGCACATACGTAAGAGTATTATTCAATAGCAAGCAGTATATGATGTATGTAACGTACCACGGCTATGCCAATACCGTGCCTACATACCGAATCAAATGCCGCACTGCTGCATCAAACTGCAGAAACATCACCTCGCGTCGCAACAGCAGGAACGATGCTACTTCCTTGGGATCTTGAGGGTTTTGAAGGTTGTCTATTAATTTCTGTATCTCCCGCAGCTCACTTCCTGCAGAAAACAAAAGCATATCAGCCAACAACTAGGAAAAAACACAGATTTCTTGCAAAATATGTGTCACACTAATTAACAGTAAAATCTTTGTTAGAAGAGCTGGCCAAAAGCAAATACAACTTCATGGTTACCACTGCCATGGTGTTGTCTAGATCAAAGTAGCATTGTAATACAACTACTTATTACTATGAGCATCCTGATAATCTAAGGCATATCCTGGTATTATATAATGTGCTGCTTATTGGGTATGATGTTTTCAAACTAACAGGGAAATATTATTATCAACTATTATTATGAATGGTTAGTATACTATTTCCACACATGCAAGAAAAGTTATTATTCAGGTTGAGTTAGACATTTATTATATTTTGTTAAAAACACAACACAAAATGACAGCTGTGCTTTTGTTAATGCATTAAAAATGAATAGAAAACTATTAATGATAATAGTAATAATGATATTAATACAAATAATAATAATAATGAAAATTAAAGCAAACAAAAAGTATTAGGATGACAGGTGAAAATAATCAATTTGCTTTTTAAAAACGCTCCTTTTAAACGGAGGTAAATGTAGCCCTTAGAACCATTGCTTTATAATGTGTGCTTTTACACTGCCATGATAAGCTGATAGCTCCTAATTGTCTCTATGTGACCCAACTCTATTTATATTTTCAGACATGCCATTATATTTTCAGACATGCCATTATATTTTCAGACATGCCATGAGATTTGCTGTCTCCCAAATACAAACAAGCAAACCAAGATTCGATTTGATGCTCAGTTAATTGTGTGTCAGCAGCAAACTAATAACACTAGACGTGTGATTGTTTTGGGACAAATGCTAACAAATTAATTTTCACTATGTTTTGCGTACATGCTGCTACTGGCTTGTAGCACTAGTACTAGCTACTACATTAACTTTATTTAAGTTTAAACTGCTTTCCAGCTGCTTCTCTGCTGCCCTAACACACAAATTCTGAACAACTCAAATATCAGAAGAACGAACAATTGGTCCAAAACAATTTTTTTTGTCCATTCACGTCTGAGTAGTACCGTGCTGTTAATATTTGCAGCGGATATGCCATTAAATTAAAGGTGAACAAAGTAATACTGACAGCAGTTTTCAAGTTCCCACTGCTTTCTATGGGATGATCTAAAAGCTGCCAATAAATTACTTTAAAACAACAATTTTTACAACAGTTCTTAAAACATATAGGGGCAATACTGATGATTTTTATGTATGCAGCTTTGTGCAGGCATCTTATCTCTAAGGCATTATGTTTAGGTTTTAAATGCTTTTATTCAATTATTTGAATTATTTTACAAAGTATTTCAATGGTAACACTAAGGGCTCCATGTACGAAGCAGCACAAGCTGCTCTGTAGCCCTTGCAGCCTGTTTCCAGCAAAGTAAGAAGCAGCGGTCATCATACCACTGCTTCTTATACTCTTCGCTACCTCTGAGATGGCGGAGAGAAATCATTGATTGACAGGCCATTCTCTAACATGATTGGTCTCACAAAAGAAGGGGCGGGATTTACACGCTCACTTGAGCATGTAATGATACATATGGGCAATGGAGGAACAGAATACACTGTCCACATGCCACAAAGGTGAGCAGACAACTTATTAAGTTAAGAAACATGTCTGCTTGCCTTATAACACATGCAAGCCTAAGAGATATAATTATTGTTAATACTAGTGTCTACTTTTGGCTACTTTCTGCATTTTTGTCATCATATTATGTAATGTAATGTAGGTATTAACCTCGTACCTGACACCTCTCACCTCCCTGATCCCTCCCAAACAGCTCTCTTCAAATCCTTATCCCACCATCTTAGGTACTGGCAGACAGTCTTTGTTGATTTTGCTAGGATTATTATTATAGTCATTATATGTAGTGACTACACATTGTTATCATAACTGAGACCTGTACTGACTTTTTTTTTTTTGGCTGAACCCATTTAGGATTAAAAACTTAAAAACATGTTGTAAATATTGCCAGAAATGGAAATCTCGATATTGGGACCCAATATTGGAAAGCTTATTATCAAGACCCTTGGGGACCAAGTTTGGAGAATTACACTTGGGTGTGTGTTACACTTGGGTGTGTGTTACACTTGGGTGTGTGTTACACTTGGGTGTGTGTTACACTTGGGTGTGTGTTACACTTGGGTGTGTGTTAATTCTTATGAGCTTAGGGAATAGCCTACTCTGAAGAGATTTTTTATGAAGTATTAAAAATATTTAAAAACTTGGGAAGAGTTTGACAGACAGTAGGAACTGTGGTTAATGTAGAAATTGTGTTGTAATAGTTAATACATGATATTATAAGTGAGCAGATCACAGGGGCTGAACCTGAGGAGTTTGGAGGACAGAACAAAGGGAGGTAACTTACCTAAAGATAAACTGAACATTTACTAACATCGCAATCTTCAATAGGATTTTTTGGATTTAATCGCTACTAGCGAACACAAAGACACAGGAGCTGTCAGAATTACAGAGGACCTAACCATTGCCCTCTGACTACACAGAAGTGAGTCACGTGACCCCCGCTGCTCCCGAAACAGGCAGGACAGGACAAGCTGGATGCTTATGTCGGATGCCTAAAATCACAGAGGTCTGTGTACATCACCCACATTGGGACTGTAAGGTAATATACCTCTCTTTTTCCAGGTGTAGATATTCCTCTGGACGTGGCCTGGACCACTGAGGGTACGAATCACACCAACAACCGCACCTTAACAGGGGTACGCTACCCAAGGTATACCACTGACTTTAGAAACTAATTTCCACCACAGAGCTATATAGGCTCCATATAAGTACATCTTGTCTTAAAGGGACAGTCTACACCAGAATTATTATTGTTTAAAAAGATAGATAATCCCTTTATTACCCATTCCCTAGTTTTGAATAGCCAACACAGTTATATAAATACACTTTTTACCTCTGTGATTATCTTGTATCTAAGCCTCTGCAAACTGCCCCCTTATTTCAGTTCTTTTGACAGATATGCATTTTAGCCAATCAGTGCTGGCTCCTAGGAACTCCACGTGCGTGAGCACAGTATTATCTATATGACACACATAAACTAATACCCTCTAGTGGTGAAAAACTGTCAAATGCCCTTAGAGAAGAGGCGGCCTTCAAGGGCTTAGAAATTAGCATATGAACCTCCTAGGTTTAGCTTTCAACTAAGAATAACAAGCGAACAAAGCAAAATGGGTGATAAAAGTAAATTGGAAAATTGTTTAAAATTACATGCCCTATCTGAATTATAAACTTTTATTTTGGACTAGACTGTCCCTTTAAGGCCAATACTGAAAGCACCATATTTCTGCCGCAGATTATAATCAGCCGGAGCATGTTATTTCAGATCTACTTTGTAAAGATATATACTGGGAGACGTCCCAGAATATAATTATTTATTTATTATTTATTTTTTACTTTTGGTTTTTAAGTGCTAATTTTTAACTTGATTCAATAAATATTAATTATATTTTTATATATTGTATCCTCTTTGACCGTTAATCCTAGCTTAAAGCTCTGTCTCATTTCTGTTTTGCCGTGACACCAGGGCCCAAGTGCTGGCAGTAGCCCATAGCAGCAAGTCTATAGACAGACATATAGATATTAATATTATTACACTATAAAGTGTGTTTACTATTAGAGTGGCGGTGGGCTTTGTGTTTTGAATAAGAAATTGACACATATTTGGCTGTTTTGCAAATATAAGTGTTGGGATTTGGTGGCTAGGGTTGAGTATTATTCCAAGTCAGCAGATGTAGCAGATGTAGAACATGGTTATGATAGTAGAGTTGTTGACAGTGATGGAGATTTTTTGTTTTATAGTGTTGATATAGGAAGGAAGCAGTAAGCATTTATTCTTGATTTTGAGGTGGCAGGAGCTCATCCAGTAAGAAGTTAATGAGATAACCTGTGATACATTTTATAAGGGAAGGGATAGGTTGGGATTTTTTATGTGTCATTAGCATAGAAGTGCTGTTTTTTCAAGTGAAGAAGTCTACATTGACAATGGGGGGGAGGATTTAACCTTTGAGTATTTTAAAATTAATCCTAGTAATTTTGAAGTTTTCACAGCCTGAAAAATGACCAGAAAATAATTGCCAATTCTTAATATTTACCTATGCCTTCTGCTCCTCCCCAATCTGCTGTTAATGTTTTGCCTTTTCCATAACTGTAATTGCTGGATGAATTTCCCAGCTGTGCAAAGGCAAATATGTAAGAGATGATGTCATGCATAGCTGCTAAAATCTGTAGTGTGTGGTTCAGGGCTTGAGCACCTGCCTGAAAAGAAAAGACAGTCACAGGTGAAGTTTATTTGGAATTTGTAGCAACACTGTATAATTCTCACAGGATAGTATGTGAGCTTTAAAGACTGTGTAGATAATGTTTGCTTTCACACACAGATTACTTCCAAATCATGTAATCTTGACCATATGCAGATTTGAATTTTTGAAAGGCTTTCAGTATCCTTTTGATAATGTAAAAAACATGCACTTAAACTTGCAGCATAAAATAAATATAAAAAGAATATATTGTATTTAATTGTTGGAACAGGAATACAATGTTATATAATGGTTAAAAATAAATGGCTAGATTACGAGTTTTGCGGTAAGAGCGGTGCGGTATTAACGTTACTGTCACCGCTCACTTTCCTACAGTGCTGGTATTACAGGCTTACAAAAACCCGGCATTATCAAAAAGTGAGCGTAGAGCAAAATTGAGCTCCATACCGCACTCAATACCAGCACTGCTGAAAGCCGCAGTGAACTGGTTTTACGTGCTCTTGCATGATTTCCCCATAGACATCAATGGGGAGAGCCGGCTGAAAAAAAGTCTAACACCTGCAAAAAAGCAGCCAATAGGATTTTTCACCTTTAATTCCGATTGGCTGATAGAATTCTATCAGCCAATCGGAATTCAAGGGAAGCCATCTTGGATGACGTCATTTAAAGGAACCTTCATTCGTCGTTAGTCGTCAGAAGAAGAGGATGCTACACGCCGGATGTCTTGAAGATGGAGCCGCTCCGCGCCGGATGGATGAAGATAGAAGATGCCATCTGGATGAAGACTTCTGCCCATCTGGAGGACCACTTCTGCCGGCTTGGATGAAGACTTCTCCCGGCTTCGTTGAGGACTTCTTGCCGCTTGGATGAAGACTTCTCCCGGCTTCATTGAGGATGGGTGTCATGTCTTCAAAACTGTAAGTGGATCTTCGTGGGTTAGTGTTAGGTTTTTTTAAGGGTCTTTTGGGTGGGTTTTATTTTTAGATTAGGGCTTTTGGGCTGAAAAAGAGCTAAATGCCCTTTTAAGGGCAATGCCCATACAAATGCCCTTTTCAGGGCAATGGGAAGCTTAGGTTTTTTTAGTTAGGATTTTATTTGGGGGGTTGGTTGTGTGGGTGTTGGGTTTTACTGTTGGGGGGTTGTTTGTATTTTTTTTTACAGGTAAAAGAGATGATTTCTTTGGGGCAATGCCCTGCAAAACGACCTTTTAAGGGCTATTGGTAGTTTAGGCTAGGGTTTTTTTTATTTGGGGGGGGGCTTTTTTATTTTGATAGGGCTATTAGATTAGGTGTAATTAGTTTAAATATCTGATAATTTCTTTTTTTATTTTGTGTAATTTAGTGGGGTTTTTTTTGTGGTAATTTAGGTAATTGTATTTAATTAATTTAATTTATTTCATTGTAGTGTAATGTTAGGTGTTAGTGTAAGACAGGTTAGGTTTTATTTTACAGGTAAATTTGTATTTATTTTAACTAGGTAGTTAGTAAATAGTTATTAACTATTTAGTAACTATTCTACCTAGTTAAAATAAATACAAACTTGCCTATAAAATAAAAATAAACCATAAGCTAGCTACAATGTAACTATTAGTTATATTGTAGCTAGCTTAGGGTTTATTTTATAGGTAAGTATTTCGTTTTAAATAGGAATAATTTAGGTAATGATAGGAATTTTAATTTAGATTTATTTTAATTATATTTAAGTTAGGGGGTGTAAGGGTTAGAGTTAGACTTAGGTTTAGAGGTTAATAAATTTAGTATAGTGGCGGCGACATTGGAGGCGGCAGATTAGGGGTTAATAAATGTAGGTAGGTGGCTGCGATGTTAGGGGCGGCAGATTAGGGGTCAATAATATTTAAATAGTGTTTGCGAGGTGGGAGTGTGGTGGTTTAGGGGTTAATATGTTTATTATAGTGGTGGCGATGTCCGGAGCGGCAGATTAGGGGTTAATAATTTTATTTTAGTGTTTGCGATGTGGGAGGACCTCGGTTTAGGGGTTAATAGGTAGTTTATGGGTGTTAGTGTACTTTTTAGCACTTTAGTTATGAGTTTTATGCTACAGCTTTGTAGCATAAAACTCATAACTACTGACTTTAGATTGCGTTACGAATCCTGCAGGATAGGCTGTACCACTCACTTTTTGGCCTCCCAGAAAAAGCTTGTAATACCGGCGCTATGGAAGTCCCATTGAAAAAAGACTTTACGCAAATTGCGTAAGTGAATTTGCGGTACGGCCAAAAAAGTGTGCGGTGCCCCTAAACCTGCAAGACTCGTAATACCAGCGGGAGTGAAAAAGCAGCGTTATAACCCATAACGCTGCTTTTTTACTCATAACACAAAACTCGTAATCTAGCCGATAGTTAGGTAAATACTATATGTTAAACAAAAATGAGAAAACAGAGCGCAAAACCACTCTAAGTGTAAACCAATAAAATGATTTTATTACAGAAAAAACTTATGAATGACACACTCACATGAAGTACCCTCAAACAAATATGAGGTATGATGCAGGCGATTATCGCATAAAGCGATAGTGCAGATCCAAAGTGTCCCTCTGATTACCAGTCTATATCCTGCAGGCTGAGGCAAGTCCACTCCGTAAGCAGGCATTGTGTAACCCGGCACCAACAGATCAAGCAAGTTCTTAAAATCGCCAACTTCCAAAAGATACCATGGACTCTGTGAAGCACCCTCTAAGCCGGCTAAAGGGAAACTGCTTTCAAATTGATCTCGTGGTGTAATAAGAATCTTTAGAACACTTTGAGGCTGATGATCTAAAGCTATCTGGTCTGGTGAGATTATCTAAGATGTCTCGTTAGAAAGTCACATTTTAGTTTTAGAGCTGTTTTATCTAGTTATGCAGCGTTCTTGGTGTGAAGTAGAGACACATTCATTGCAATATAATTCTCAAAACAAGCCCTCTAAAATGATGCCCGATTTCTCTCCATGCTGACGAATTTTTAATCATTAGGCCCTTAGTCTGCTGTTTATTAACATATTTTTCAAAGCCATGAACCATAACCAGCCATTTTATACCTAGAAAATATGTGTGACTGCCAAGTAAATGTGGCTTAATTAATTTAAAGGGATATGAAACCCAATTTTTTCTTTCATGATGCAGATAGAGCATGCAATTTTAAGCAACTTTCTAATTTGGGCCGGCTCCTAAGCTTACATTGCTGCTTTTTCAAATAAAGATACCAAAAGAACAAAGAAAAATGTATAAGAGGAGTAAATTAGAAATCTGCTTAATATTGCATGCTCTATCTGAATCATGAAAGAAAAATGTGGGTTTCATATCCATTTAACTTTATTCATCTACGCTCGGAAGTTGTTGCATGAATATGATATACGTCCATGCAAGTTGGCTCCAATCGTTATCAGAATGTCAAATCCCACATTAAACCAACTGAGGTTTCATTTTGCTTATGTTTTAGAATATAGGCTCACTAGATTCTTGGTATCCGCAATTAATGTTTATATGTCTGTCTATTTTTGTATTCTGCTCTCTCATATAAATGCATTCTGATTTCTGTTTACTTTTAATACATTTTTCATCAAAGTTAATTAAAATCCCCTCTGTATCTATAAACACTTACATTAGTAAATATGAACATGACCAGTTTTTGTTAGTTTCCCATCATACACTTGGCCTAAAGTTGTTTTTTAGTGGCATACATACATATGTTGTGAGTACTCCATGTAACAGCATTTAGACACAACACCTTCTCAGAGAGTCATGTGTGGCTTTTATAACACAAATTAAGTGTTCACTGAAGCAATACAAACCACTGCCAGCTCCCTAAGCAGGCATGGGGATCAAATCCTGATCCTCCCAGGGGTGATCAACTTTGGCAATTAAGTGGTTTTGGAAATACATTTCCCATCATGCTCAGAATTTCAGCTGGCTAAGCATCATGGGAAATGTTCCAAAAACTCTGGAGTTCCAAATTTGATCACTCTTGCTTCTAGCACTTGTAGAATAAGTGTGAATGCTTCATCACCATTTAAAATGTAAATGCATCCATGCACATTTCAACTTTTTATTACTTTAATCTTCAAAATAGTCTTACCATGACCTATGGATCCTTAACATGAATCTGACAGAAGTTATAGGATCTCAATATAAACCTGTCTGTGAGCTGTAGTGGCTAAAGTTATCTTTATAATAAACCTGATTACGAAATATTTACTTAAAATATAATTTTCATGTATGATCCATAAGAATGTTTGATTTTTTTACTCCTGCTATATAGAATTTTCACAAGCAGTTATGGAGGTACTCTACCCATTAAATTGCAACAAATTTAGAAATGTGAAATACCATTACAATATACCTTCTCCGGCAGCAGTTTGAACATCACAAGCACTTCAGATGGGGGAGGAATATACCATAAATTGAGCAAAAATTGTCCATCTTCGGTGAGCAAACTATGTGGGCGCTCCTGAAATATTCTATAGATAAAGACAATATATGTATCTTGTCATTTAATATAAGCAGTTTCTTATCCACTACCACTATTTGATATGACAGCCAGGTAATTTCTGTTGGTAATATTTCATTACTCGAAACTAAGAATAAATGTATTCCTACAAATTCTTAATATTTCCTTGTTGCATTTAAATATAAAAACATGTTTAAATAAATATAATTCACAAAACAGTTTTTATTCAATATTTTTTATAAAACAGCATATTATGGGGGCCGATTTATCAAGGTCCGAATGGAGCATAATTCCCCCTTGTCTAAAGACCGCTGCTTCATAACTTGTCTGCCTGCTCTGAGGCCGAGGACAGAAATGAACCCGATTGAATATGATTGGGTTGATTGACACCCCCTGCTAGCTGCCGATTGGCCTCTTATCTGAAGGGGGCGGTATTGCACAAGTAGTTCTGGCTACATTGTATCATGTCCGCTCGCACTTTCATAAATATACCCCATTGTAAAGTAAGACTGTCTAAATATAAATTCAAACAAGCAGAATAAACAAGCCTGTGAGTTATTAATGTTGTTCCTTTAAAGAGACATTCCAGCCAAAATTGGAAACCACATGGGAGCATTTCGCTATTGAATAGAAGCATTTTTGTCATATACATGTATTAGCAAAAATGCTTCTAATAAAAGCTATAGCTGTTTTAAAAGTGTATTTAAGTATGCAACGTGCACCAGCATTTTAAACACAGCACTTGCTCAGAAGGCCTAAGGTGCTTTTACCATCTGGTAATGACTCAATTTGTTAATTGTTGACATGATACAAGCCCCACTGATAATCTGAGCAGCTGTATTATTTAAAATGTGGGTGCAGTAACAATATCTAGCTATGCTTCACATGCAGAGAAAAATGCTAACACTAAAACAGTGATAACTTTTACTAGAAGCATTTTTCCAATACATGTATATTGCAAATATGTTTCTATTCAAAGATATAATTAATCTATGTGCATTTAAATTTTGACTGGAATGTCCCTTTAAGCTCTTATTGGCTTATAGGGACAACTCCCTTAGTTTTCTTGGTTGGAGTGGAAGAAGATTCTACATGCCTGAGGTTGATCTAGTCTGCACATGAACATTCATTTGCCATGTAATAAGGTAATCGTGTTACAAACCTGGGATCTTCCTGTGTCCTCTCTTTGGATACAGATTTTTTTTCTTGATGTTGACCGATAATAAAATAGGTGTCTCTTATACCTGGGAATTCCTCTAGAAGCTGCTTTATGCTGTTGCAATAAGCAATGATTTGCCCTCTAAGGGAATAGCTGGATATCCTTTTGTTTAACCTAAAGATAAGTTGCATGTCAAAAACAATTTTTGGCTTCTACAATATTATAGCAAATGCACAGTTCTCTAGTACGTACTATAATATGTCAGTAAACACAGTACATTTTATTGTACATTGGTTCTCTTTTGTAAGTTATAGGTAGTAAGATCAACTGACTATGACAACAAAAGCTATGAATGCAACAATTACATTAATTCCATTGAGCCATTTGAATGGTAGAACAAATGTCATGGGGAATTCTGACATTCAAACGTCAACAAAACAGACATTGGGCCTGATTCTCATAAACTCACTGACTTAGACAGAATTCACCATATTGTTTTACTGAGCCCTATGTTGTAAAGTCAGTGGGGCCGAATTATCAAGCTCCAAATGCAGCTTGATTCCCCTGTTTCCGCACGACACTTCAGGCATAACTTGTTCGTCTGCTCTGAGGCTGCAACATCAATCCGCTCAATCCTATATGATCAGGCTGATTGAAACCCCCCTGCTAGCGGCCGCAAATCTGCAGGGGGCGGCATTGCACAAGCTGTCGGCATTTATCAATGTGCAGCGGACATGATACGCTACATCGTATCATGTTTGTCCGCACTTTAATAAATCGGCCCCAGTAGCTCTCCTTCACAAAAAAATGTTGGTGAACTCCCCTTAATGAGATCCCCAAGGTAAGAATTGCCTTTAAAATACTCCATGAGGGGCCTCATAATACTGATGATGAGGTGTCTTATAGAGTCTCATCAGACCAGAGAGCTTTAGAAAATCAGGCTCATACGTTTATCACTTATATAATTTATTTAATTTGATCAAAAACATATGGGAAATTTAAAAAGGTAAGTATGAAGAATTTAAAAAAAATATTAAGCTTGGAATTATTATTAGATGTATTAAAGCTTAAAATAAAACTGCAAAAGAATATATGATTCAGTCAGTTAGAGATACAGTTTTGCAACTGCCCTGCCTGAAACCAAAAATGCCACATTCCACTGTAATTAACTCACACTAAGTTGCCAAGTTTTGCTTGCTTGTGCAATATGCCAGCTCTAAGATTTATTATAATACTTGTAGGCCTATACTATACTCAGTGAGCCATAACACTAAGTGCAGCTCGCTCCTGCTGTCAGACACTATGTGCAGAATTATATAACATTATATTTTATGTTTACTGACACTTTAAACCTTTAAAATGCTGCCTGTTTCTAATTCACTACAGACAGTCTCTTATCACATGTTTTTTTATTTGCGTTTCACAACATGAGACTGCTAGTTCATGTGGGCCATATAGATTACATTGTGTTCACGTCCGAGGAGTTATTTAAGAGTTAGCACAACAAAGTACTAAATGCAAGTCAATAGATAATAAATAAAAAGTCATGTGATCAGGGGGCTGTCAGAAGATGTTTAGATACAAGGTAATCACAGAGGTAAAAAATATATTAACATAACTGTGTTTGTTATGCAAAACAGGGGAATGGGTAAATAAAGGGATTATCTATCTTTTGAAATAATAAAAATTCTATTGTAGACTGACCTTTAACTAACATATTACAAAAATCACCAAATGTAATATTGGGCTACTAGACATACTGGTGTTAAACATACTGCTTCCCTTTGGCAAGTAATGCACCATACATTTTAAATACCAAGAACTCCAAGCAATGAAAGTAGGGGATATTAAAACATAGCTTTTATTTAGTCCAAGAAAGTAAAAAACAACAGTAATGGCTCACTGCCAGTTACACCAACAGACTCATATTAGCTCAGCACTTCGCCAGGGTTCACCATAAATGTTAAAATCGGGGTCTATTCCTATTCATTCAAATAGCAATTAGAAGTAAGTTACACGACCTTTCCAAACCATTAGGAAAGATTGTCAGAATTTTGTATTCCAATAGCTATTTGTTAATTTCACTAATGGTCTAAATCATAAAGGGTCAGATTACAAGTGGGGCGTTATTTAACACTCCCGGTCGAGCATTAACTGCACTAGAAAAGCCAAAGTTAGAATATTGCGTGCGCGTTTACGTATTCCCCAAAGAAGTCAATAGAGCAAGAAAAACACATTAAATATGAATATTGAGTATGTGGAAAAACATGCATTCATATTAGGCAGTCATCAGCAATACTCAATGAAAAGGCTGTCATGTCTTACATGTGTTTTAGCTGTGTATATTTTACTCCTGTATAGGTCTGCAAAAATACTGTGAAAAGCATGTGAAAAGCCTGTTTCTTGTTGTTTTTCCTGAATCAAACAAAATGACCTGTTATATTATGCACAGGTACAAAATAATAGTACCTCCTGACTGCTGGTCACTATAACCAAACACAAAGGAATTTCTAGTCTCATTAATATCTATTTTGCAGAGGCACTAGTATTATAACGCATTACTGCTGCTAATGGGATCCAACCCACAGCAATTAACCCTAACCAGATTCTCCACCATTCTAGGCTATTATTTTCTCTATTATTAACTGCACAACTATTTTTAATGGTGCATGTGTGGCTTTTATTGAGGAGGTTGTCATGAGTTGCTGTTTTTGTAAGTGAAGGAATGGTCACGGCCCAGATATTGGTTTGAAAAGTCAGACAAATAAATTAATGATCTGACAAAAAGAGTACAAAGAGAGATGAAGATTAACCAAAGCAGTTAGAAGTCATATAACTTGAAATGTGTCAAGAGCTGATATGGAACAAACCTGTATCATTTTACAAGGAATACTGTGTCCTGTGGAGTTGGTGGTAAGGTCCTTCAAAGGAGAGAGACAAGAGACGTGATGAAGAGAGACATGCTTCATATGAAGAGAAGGTGAATGAGACCAGGGGGTCAAGGACCTTGGAAAACATAATTTATACTTTCCTGATAGAAATTAATTTATTTCATGTTGGGAATGACTCTTCCTTACCAAAACCCCAAGAGACCTATAAAAACCCTCCCACCTCACAGGTACCTCAGTCTAATGTATAGCCAAGCAAAATTAGGTAAAAGGAATAAGAGCCAAAAGTGGAACAGGGAATAAAGATGTGCTCAAGAAAAAGCTAACCCTGAAAAACATAGGGTGGGGTCTCGTGGACTCTCACCACTATAAAAGAAATGAATTCATCAGGTAAGCATATTTTTTTTTTCTTTTCATAGAGGTGGTGAAAGTCTACAATCCATTACTCTTGGGAACTAATACCCAAGCTGTGAAGTCCACGAGTTATAACATAAAGATAGGGGTTAAGAAATATTTTTTTTCACTGAGAAACTAAATCCACAACCCCACTGAAACCAAAAAGGGCATAAATCTTTCTGTTTTTTTTTTTTTTAATGCACTTAAAAAATAATCAATGAAGTGGCAACTGACTTAGTAGAATGAGCAGTAATCCCTTGTGGTAAAGGCTGACCTACCTCCAAGTAAGCCTTGTGAATCAAGAGTTTCAACCAAGAGGCAAAAAGAAACAGCAGAAACTTTCTGTCCTTTTCTTGTAGCTGAAAAGTTAACAAATCACTCCCATAGTTTCCAGAACTGGTACTTACTGAAAGAAGGCTTGACCTTCAAAGAATTCCTTGGAACATTGGACAGAAAAAAAACCTCCTCTGGAAGGCCTTGTTCTAAATCTTATTCGATAGGGAAAGTATATTCAGAACCCAGGGATCTGGAATAGGCTGGAACCAAGACTCCTGAAAAAGGCATAACCTGCTCCCTACCAAAACCTCTTGATCAGGGGCCTCACCTTCATGAAGTTTTGGTAGTAGGGATAGATTTCTTTGTCTGCTTGTTCCAGTAAGCACTTGGTCTCCAGACTGGGCCAGAGGTAACTTGCTTCTGAACAGAGTAGTCAACATTTTGTTCCTTATTCCAAGGGAAGGAACAATTATTGGAAGCTTTAGATCTTCTCTTAGGCTTCTTTTCCCAAGGAAGAAAAGCCTCTTTACCTCCAGTAACAATAGATATAATATAATCTAAATCAGAACCAAACAATTTCTTTCCCTGAAAAGATAAAGATAAAAGTTTGGATTTAGAGACCATGTAAGGAGACCAGGATTTAAGCCAGAAGGCTCTTCTAGCAAGGACTGCAAAAGACATGCTTTAGATACTGAATTTCATAATATCAAATACAGCATCACATATAAAGGAATTAGCAATCAATAGCAGAGTCATTTGAAGACTAGATAACCAGTAAGATGAGGCAGCAGCCACATTAGGAATATAAATAGCCAGCCTTAGCAAATACCCAGCTTGATAAAAGGCCCTTCTATTAAAGGACTCTAATTTCCTATACAAAGGATCTTTAGAAGTCTTCCAAAGCCCCATCAACTTTAGGAACAATCTCCCCCAATTTAATATTAGCAGCAGGTAACTTCTTATACCTTGCAGAAGAAATAAAGAAATTACCTGGCTTAGACCATTCGCATATCAGAGACAACTTCACGTATAGGAAAAAACTCAGAGAGCTTAGCAACAGTTTAAAAACTGAATCAAAATGATTAAAAGGCTTATCCTCAGAAACCTTAGAATCTTTTACCCCTAAAGTAAGTAAAACCTCTTTCAGAAGAGAAAGAATATGTTCAATTTTAAATTAAAAAAAGATGTATAAGGTTCAACATCAGAGGAAGACTCATCATCTGAGGAAACCTTACCATCTGAAGAAACAACAGTATCCCTGATTTCAGGGGACATAGTACTGGTAGAAGGTAAAATATGAATAGATGTTTTAAACTTACTTGAAGGCGGGAAAGCAGTCGCACCTCAAAAATAGCAGATTTTATGAGATTTTTCACTCCTGGTGATATATCTGTAGCACTATCCTGTAAAGAACAGACAGAAGGAGCAGTAATACCCATAGAAGCAGCATTAGGTTGGTCTCATTGCATTACCATAGATAAACATGAGTCACATAAATTTGGAAGAGAGACATCAGCTTTTTTACAATAAACACACTTAATAATAGTAAAAAGGTGTTCAGGGGACTCGGCTTCTAATGTAGATTTAGAAACAGAATCAGACTCCATTATAGCATTGAGCAAAGCAAAGCAAAAAACAATTATATCCCCTTCTAAAAAAAGCTCTTGCGCAATGGAAAAAATATACTCCTTCCTAATATAGCTTTAAAAGACTAACAAATACAAGGTGCGCTAGGCCGAATGGCAAAACAAAGCAGGAAACAAATAAACTTTTGAAGCCAAATAATGCTCATCAGTATTGAATAATGTGTGCGAAAAAAAAACCATACAGTTAAATAAGAGATTAGCACGCCAAACCTGATGTGCGCAGGACAGAGGACATACGTGCGATAACCCAGCGTGCGCAATCCAGTGTGAAAAAAATGAACACTACAGAGAGCACCAACATGTGCTATCCTAACATCAGACTTGCCCTATCCCGACGAAGGTAAGCGTGCCGGGAAACAAAAGTGCGCAAAAAAGCAAGGTGAATAATGTATAGATTCTTACACAGGACAATATAATAATAATTGCCCATATTAAAGCTATAGAGTGTCTAAACGAAAAAATAATGATACTTACCAATAGACACTCATCTACCTTGCAAACAACCGGTAGACAGCCGGTAGACAGCCGAAACATATCAGCAAAGGTTATGGAATAGGAGTATATTGTAGATCCAGAGAAAGAGGCAGAAGACAAGTCCCTGCAACCAATTATGGAAAGCCTGTGACAGAATTACCATGAGGCAAAGAAAGAACCACAAACCATACCCCATACACGTCCCTCTGACAAGCACTGTACTCTGAGGGGAAAATGGGCCTCAATATAGACTGAGAATTCCTCTCTCTGAAGAATCAAGTGCACATCTTCATTCTTCGATTTAAAGAATGAGGTACATGTGAAGTGAGAGGGGTTTTACAAAGTAATTCCCAGGAGTAATATATCGTGGACTCTCACCCCCTGCATGAAAGAAAGATTCTTATGCATTTAGCATTTGATACATGTAGGCCATTTGTCTCAAGGTTTTGGCACAATTATGTTATTAAGAAATGTAAGCAGTTACTGGAATTGTAAAAAGTACTGTTATCATGAAGATTTGTTCTGATAAAAAATCAATTTCTGCAATTAATTATACGTTCTGTAACAAATGCTGTGGATTTATGAAATTGCTTTCTAAAGCACAGTTCGGCACAACTATACTTAAACAGCATGCTTAATGTATACATAAATATCATTATAGAGGTTTACAATACCCATGGGAACCAAACCTTTACACTTGTGAAACTTTACATTTAATCAGATTTAGATATCCGTTAAACTAAACAAAATGTATGCTGTTTTTTTTTTTGTTTTTTTTAAAGCTTTTTAAAATAAAATTATTTTTGTGTAAAAAGGTTAAATTACAGCTGTTTAAACTGATATTAAAACAGGGAAGTGTTTGTTAACACCTTGGATTTCAGTTACTTATTGATTGCTAAGAACATTTCCCTCAGTTCTGTTGGAACCTGGGATATACCTCTAAAAGCATAAGCAATCTCTATTTAAAAAAATAAAAAACACATTTTAAAATAACCACTTTTAGATGCAGTACAGAAAATGTGTGCAATACTAACAAAGACTAAACGCCCAGAAAAATATAACTCACTTTCTACAGTATTCCGTAACAAGTTCTCTTTTTATTTTTTCAACTTCTTCCTGTAAAAAAGAGAGAATTTTTTAATCTATAAACTGCAACTGTCACTGCTTAAAAGAAAACAAAAATGATAAAGCAATACCACATACAAAGTACAACTGATAAAGGGCTAGATTACAAGTGGAGCGCTAATTTATCACACGTCCGCAAACGGGGAAATTCGCCCATTTGTGGCCATGTGATAAATAACCAGCCATTACAGCTGACAGTAGCAATTAGTGCTCAGAAAATTAACCAGAGATCAGATTACTTGTTAATTTTCTAAAAGTGCCTCTCTCGTTTCTTTTGCTCTCTTTCTCCCCTCTCTTTTGCTCTCTTTCCCCCTCTCTTTTGCTCTCTCTCCACGTCTCTTTTGCTCTCTCTCTCCCCCCTCTCTTTTGCTCTCTCTATACCCCCTCTTTTGCTCTCTCTATTCCCCCTCTTTTGCTCTCTCCCTCCTGTTTCTTTTGCTTTCTTTCTCCCCTCTCTTTTGCTGTCTCTCTCTCCCCCTCTCTTTTGCTCTCTCTCTCCCCCTCTCTTATGCTCTCTCTCTCCCCTCCTTTCTTTTCCCCCCTCTCTTTCCCCCCTCTCTTTCCCACTCTCTCTCTCCCCTATTTTGCTCTCTCTCCCCTTTCTTTTGCTCTCTTTCTCCCCCCTCTCTTTTGCTGTCTCTCTCCCTCTCTTTTGCTGTCTCTATCTCCCCTATTTTGCTCTCTCTCTCTCCCCTTTCTTTTGCTCTCCCTCACCCCTCTCTTTTGCCGTCTCTCTCCCGCTCTTTTGCTTTCTCTAATCTCCCCTCTGTTGCTCTCTATCCCCACTCTTTTGCTCTCTATCCCCCCTCTTTTGCTCTCTCTCTATCCCCCTCTTTTTTGCTCTCTCTCTTCCCCCTCTCTCCCCCCTCTCTTTTGCTTTCTCTCCTCCCTTTAGCTCTCTCTCCACTTGCTCCCCACTCTCTTTTGCTGTCTCTCTCCCTCTCTTTTGCTCTATCTCTCTCTCCCCTATTTTGTTCTCTCTCTCTCCCCTTTCTTTTGCTCTCCCTCAACCCTCTCTTTTGCTGTCTCTCTCCCTCTCTTTTGCTCTCTCTATCCCCCTCTTTTGCTCTCTATCCCCCCTCTTTTGCTCTCTCTCCCCTCTCTTTTGCTCTCTCTCGCCCCACCCGCGTAATGCCCGGCCCCGCCCCATCACGCACGGTTGGCCCAGGTCCAGCTGCCAGGTCAGTGTGTTGAAGGCCAGGTGTGTTTGTCCTCGTGCTGTCTCTACTGCTCATGACAGCTTTGGACAAACACACTTGGCCTTTTATATTATAAGATATATATTAAAATATATATATATATGTTTAAAGATGTGAACATATTTTTATATGTATTTATTTATGTATATATGTATAAATACATATGTATACATATATATATATATATATATATATATATATATATATATATATATATATATATATATATATATATATATATATATATATATGTGCATTGGAGCCCTTTGCAGTTATGTAGATAAAAACATAAAAAAATATTTATGTAATATTCATTTTTAGTAAAAGTTATAGTGTATATTTACTGTAAATATTTCACATTCCAATGTTCTGCACATAGCAGAATATGTTCTATGTATTTATAAATAGATATTCTTTTATATATTTGTAAATATCTATACCTATATACAGTATATATCATCTATATATATTGGTATAGATATATATTGTACAAAAACACATCAGATATATATAGAAATATTTATTTATGAATAAATAGAACATATTCGATGTGAAGAACATTCAAATGTGAAATATTCATATTTTCATGTCGGTTAGCGCCAATGAGAATATGCGATTGGGTTTGCGCGAGAGTAAGGTGTTTTCCACTTTTTTTACTCCATTGACTTCTACGGGGGAATACTTGAATGTACACGGGATAGTCTAAGTTTGGCTTTTTCGCTCTTTGGGTTAGTGCGTGAGTAAAAACAATTTAATGCTTGAGCGGGAGCGTTAATTAGCGCCCCACTTGTAATATGGCCATAAATTGTTAATTCATAAATATGTAATATTAAAACCATAGGGAAAATATTTTAACTAAACATAGGAGTCATAGATGTAAATTAAATATTCTATACTTATCCAAAAATATATGGGCATGTCAATCACAGGTGAGGGTTGCAAGTGTAAAACTAGTCTTCTACAGCATATTGTTATAGTTGCTAAGCAACAAACTTTGAGATTCTAATTTTCCTCTAAAAGTTAACATATTGCTGGACATTAACCTCTTAGCTGCCAATGAAGACATGAGGTCTTCAGCCACACAATGTTTATGTTAATGCTGGTAAATATCACTACGCCCCAGAGACCAGGAAGTGCATGGCTGCAGGAAGGATCTTAAAGGGACACTAAACCCAATATTTTTATTTCATGATTCAGATAGAGCATGCAATTTTAAGCAACTTTCTAATTTACTCCAATTATCAAATTTTCTTCGTTCTCTTGCTATCTTTATTTAAAAAGCAGTAATGTGATGCATAGGAGCCAGCCCATTTTTGGTTGAGAACCTGGGTAATGCTTGCTTATTGGTGGGTAAATGTAAGTGTCCAATAAACAAGCGCTATCCATGGTGCTGAACCTAATATGGGCTGGCTGCTAAGATGTAGATTTCTGCTTTTAAAATAAAGATAGCAAGAGAACTAAGAAAAATTGATAAAATGAGTAAATTAGAAAGTTGCTTAAAATTTCATGCTCTATCCGAATCATGAAATAAAAAATGTGTGTTCAGTATCCCTTTAAGGGAGCTGGATGGTGGAGCGGGGTAAGTATGAAAACCCCTCAATTTCTGCTCCCTTAACCCCTAGAAACCCCCAAGACCCACCATTTGAATTAAGGTAACCAGGGAGTATAAAGCATAAGTACACATTTTGAAAAAATAAAGTTAAAAAATAAAACATTTTAATTAATGAGGAAGTCTCTAGGAACTTATAACAGTTCATCAAAAATACCTACAGTCTCTCTAAAATAAAGCATAAGAATTAAAAGCAAGGTGATCACTGTGGTAATAGTGCTTATCTGGAGTGAATAAATGTGAATTTGAGCAGAGGTATGTGCAAATAAAATTACACAACTATACCCAAAAGTCCTGTTTTATAGGATAATCCCTTCTTTTTACTATAGAGTTTAGGTGTGTGTGTGTGTGGGGGGGGGATATTTTTTCACACTTTTTGTTGCAGGTTTCTCACATGTCATGATATATAAAAAAATAATTTAAAGTTTAAATCTGCTGGGTCTGCTGAAAGATAAATATGTGTGTGTGGGTTTCTTACTGAAACAAATGGCTACAGTAGGACTTAAATGTGACCATCCTCTAAAAACTCAAAAATAGCTCAGCACATGGGTGGAAATGGCTCAGCAGTTAAAAGGTTACATGAAAATGGGGAAGGGTTAATTTTAAAAAGCATACAAATTTTAGAGGAGTTATATAACAGAATGAGGAAATATACAAACTAGGTGAAAAATGTAAGCCGATAACACCAGCTGAATGATTTATTACCAGCAATGGAAACTTGGACATAGAAATTCCAAATGAAAGATAAATATTATTCTCTCAGGTGCATATAAACACTTACAGGATTTCTCATTGCAGTGCTCATAGATTGCTTCTTCTGAATAAACATGTTCAGCATTGTATCTCGCAGACCCACCTTTTCTAACTGAATCGATACAAATGCTTCTGGAAGTCTGAAATAGAACATAATGAATAAATAGTCTTCACATGAGATGGTTTAAGTCAACAGCTAGTTATTTGTAAGAGACTTCAGGAAAGAAAAAGTCCAGTCATCTAAGGATCAAATTGTGCTGTAAGACAAATAGTTTAATATATCTAAATAATGGAACTAAAATTCATAGTCTACAAATATTCACATACTTTTTTTTATTTTTTTGTTTAAAGCATTTTGTTAATATTGTGAGAGGTTACATTTCCACTAACATTCCTCCTTACTGCTGTGTCCTCTGGGCCTATACCTACAATAGTACCTACTAGCCAATATCCACTGCTGTGTCCTGTCGGCCTATACCTGCAATAGCACCTACTAGCCAATATCAACTGCTGTGTCCTGCTGGCCTATACCTGCAATAGCACCTACTAGTCAATACCCACTGCTGTGTCCTGCTGGCCTATACCTGCAATAGCACCTACTAGTCAATACCCACTGCTGTGTCCTGCTGGCCTATACCTGCAATAGTAACTACTAGCCAATATCCACTGCTGTGTCCTGTCGGTCTATACCTGCAAGGGCACCTACTAGCCAATACACACTGCTGTGTCCTGCTGGCCTATACCTGCAACAGCACCTACTAGCTAATACTCAATGCTTTGTCCTGCTGGCCTATACCTGCAATAGCACCTACTAGCCAATATCCACTGCTGTGTCCTGTCGGTCTATACCTGCAAGAGCACCTACTAGCCAATACACACTGCTGTGTCCTGCTGGCCTATACCTGCAACAGCACCTACTAGCTAATACTCAATGCTTTGTCCTGCTGGCCTATACCTGCAATAGCACCTACTAGCCAATATCCACTGCTGTGTCCTGTCGGTCTATACCTGCAAGAGCACCTACTAGCCAATACACACTGCTGTGTCCTGCTGGCCTATACCTGCAACAGCACCTACTAGCCAATACTCAATGCTTTGTCCTGCTGGCTTATACCTGCAACAGCACCTACTAGCTAATACTCAATGCTTTGTCCTGCTGGCCTATACATGCAATAGCACCTACTAGCCAATATCCACTGCTGTGTCCTGTCGGCCTATACCTGCAATAGCACCTACTAGCCAATACCCACTGCTGTGTCCTGCTGGCCTATACCTGCAACAGCACCTACTAGCCAATAATCAATGCTTTGTCCTGCTGGCTTATACCTGCAACAGCACCTACTAGCCAATACTCAATGCTGTGTCCTGCTGGCCTATCCCTGCAACAGTGCCTACTTGTCAATACTCAATGCTGTGTCCTGCTGGCCTATACCTGCAATAGCACCTGCTGGTCAATACTTGCAATACTACCTACTAGCCAATACTCATTGCTGTGTCCTGTTGGTCAATACCTGCAATAGTGCCTAGTAGTCCATACTCTCTGCTGTGTCCTGCTGGCCTATACCTGCAATAGCACCTACTAGCCAATATCCACTGCTGTGTCCTAATGGCCTATACCTGCAATAGTACCTACTATCCAATACCCACTGCTGTGTCCTGCTGGCCAATACCTGCAATAGTACCTACTAGCCAATACTCACTGCTGTGTCCTGCTAGCCTATACTTGCAATAGTACCTACTAGCCAATAACAACCCATTGCTGTGTCCTTCTAGCCAATATCTGGAATAGTACCTACTAGCCAATACTCATTGCTGTGTTCTGCTGGCCTATAACTGCAATAGCACCTTCTAGCCAATACTCACTGCTGTGTTCTGCTGGCCTATACCTGCAATAGCATCTACTAAGCCAATACTCACTGCTGTGTCCTGATGGCCAATACCTGCAGTAGTACCTACCACCCAATACCCACTGCTGTGTCATTCTGGCCTATACTTGCAATAGTACCTACTAGCCAATAACAACCCACTACTGTGTCCTTCTAGCCAATATCTGGAATAGTACCTACTAGCCAATACTCATTGCTGTGTTCTGCTGGCCTATACCTGCAATAGCACCTTCTAGCCAATACTCACTGCTGTGTCCTGCTGGCCTATACCTGCAAAAGAACCTACTAGCCAGTACTCACTGCTATGTCCTGATGGCCAATACCTGCAGTAGTACCTACCATGCAAAACCCACTGCTGTGTCATTCTGGCCTATACCTGCAATAGCACCTACTAGCCAATACCCACTGTTGTGTCCTGTTGGTCAATACCTGCAATAGCACCTACTAGACAATTCCCATTGCTGTGTCCTGCTGGCCAATACCTGCAATAGTACCTATTAGCCAATACCCACTGCTGTGTCCTGCTGGTTAATACTTGCAATAGTACCTACTAACCAATACTCACTGCTGTGTCCTGCTGGGCTATACCTGCAATAGTACCTACTAAGCAATACTCACTGCTGTGTCCTGCTGGCCTATACTTACAATAGTACCTACTGTCCAATACCCACTGCTGTGTCCTGCTAGCCAATATCTGGAATAGTACCAACTAGCATATACGTATTGCTGTGTCCTGCTTCCCTATACCTGCAATAGCACCTACTAGCCAATATCTGGAATAGTTCCTACTAGCCTATACCTACTGCTGTGTCCTGCTGGCCAGAACCCACAATAGTACTAACTAGCTAATACCCACTTTGATGTCCTGCTGGCCTATACCTGCAATAGTACATACTAGCCAATACCCACTGCTGTGTCCTGGTGGCCTATACCTGCAACATATTAAACAATACTCTTTGCTGGCTTATACCTTTCATAAGTAACCTGCTGGTTAGGCTTGCCACGGTATCCATGAATTATTATTATGCAATTAAGCGAATCCTTTTAAAAACCTGATTTTTATAATGCCAGAACTAATGAAATTTAAAAGCACGCCATTTGTAGATGTTATTACCCTGAAGTGACTATAGAAATATGTCCATCTTGCCAAGCTACATATGGCATTAATATGGTTACTGAGTAGAGAGGTTGTATTCTGATTACAATAGGTCAATGTCACACGTGCAAATGAGTATTTACGAAACAGAGAGCGGAGGCTCCACCATAGGGGCAGGAGGGGCAGCACCCCATTAGATTTGGTGCAACAGAAATTAAATAAATAAAAACAAAAATAAATAAATAAAATTAAATAAATACAATTTTATTGTAAGGTGGGACAGTCAAGTTACTATTTTGTTTTCAAAAAGGGGTGGGGGTTTGTTTAAAATATTAATAAAAATGGTTATAACATATAAAAAATAATAGAAAACATTGTAAAACTTTTGAGTAAAAAAAAATGTAAGGGCGTTTTTTTAAATATGCCCTATCTGAGAGCACTTTGCACATCTTCAGTCTGTCCCAATAATACATTTCTGATGTCAGCCATTCAATTTCTTTATGGACGTCTAAGCGCAGACATCCTTAAGAAAAAAGAAAATGTCTCATTGACCAACAGCATAGTGGGTGGGATTACATGTACACGCTGGTTGGTTATACAGTGGCACCCTATCGAACACAAGACACAAGCTTATTATTTGGTCTACTCTTGAAAGTGAAGAAGCGGGAATAAAACAACTTTTATTACTGCATATCAACATTAAAAACTTGTGCAATATGCAGGGGGACAAAACAGCAGTAGAGGGGACTGTTGATTGGCTGACGCACGGGCATATGCTTCCTCACGGGACCTCCCCTCTATCTGTATGTGGTCTGTGGCATGGAGGGCAGCACCAAAGAGCCACTGAGCCAGGGAGGTTGTTGAACATGCCATTGGTGTTGTGGGCCCACACAGCGAGAAGTGTACTACCGCTTACAACCGCTGGATTGATCACATGGATGATAAGAATGGTCCCAGGGATGCTTCCGCTTCTAGGCTAACTGAACAAGTAGGTTGTATGAGCCAGGTTAGTATTGCTCATAAGGCAGCAGACTGGATAAAGTTAAAAGTTACTTCAATTTATTGGATTTAGGCTAAGCACCCATCTGTGACAGATTGTGTAGTAGGGATTTTAACTTTATCCAGTCTGCCGCCATTTGAGTAATACTAACCCGGCTAATAAACCTATAGTCTATAAAAGAGGACATGGGAAATAGTATATCGGGTGAAATTACCCAAGCCTCAACATGGAGGAACTATACACAGATGTGTACATGCATGGAGACATTATTGCACTGTCCTGTGAGTACAAATTGGTCATTGTTCTCCATAAAGCGTGGTGTGCAGTCACTGTTCGCTGGATATATTTTTTTTAACAGCACTGGTGATTATTGCAGTGCGTCAGAAAGACCCGCCGCTGAAACACAGTGAGTAACAATATTTCATTATACTGTTTTTGCATTAATCTCTCATGTGGCACTGTATCAAATGCCTTTGCAAAATCTAAGTATATCACATCAACTGATTCCCCTTTATCTATATTTTTACTTACTTCCTCGTAGAATCTAATTAGATTAGTTGGACATAATCTATTTCTCCTAAAGCCATGCTGATTAGAACTCATAATCTTGTTTACACGAATATGCTCATCAATATAATCCTTTATAATCCCTTCAAATATCTTCCCCACTATTGATGTCAGACTAACTGGTCTATAGCTTCCTGGATCATCCCTGCTTCCCTTTTTGAAGAGTGGCACCACATCAGCTTTACGCCAATCCTGGGGTACCATGCCTGAGGATAATGAGTCTTGAAAAATTAAGAGTAAAGGTTTGTCTATAACAGTGCTAAATTCCCTTAACACCCTTGGATGTATTCCATCTGGGCCTGGAGTTTTATTTACCTTAATATTTTCCAGTTTTTTCCTGGTATCCTCTAAACAAAACCCAGTTAGTGGTATGGACTGGCATGTTCTATTCTGTTCTAAAGTATCATTCAATGGTTCCTCTCTTGTGTATACTGAAGAAAAAAACTGGGTTAGTACCTCAGCCTTCTCCCTGTCATTATTTATCATGCTACCCTCCATGCATTTTAATGTACCTATATTATCCTTCTTAGATTTTTTGCTATTTATGTACTTAAAGAACCTTTTAGGGTTAGACTTAGAATCCTTGGCAATTAATTTTTCATTTTCAATTTTGGCTAATTTGATTGCTTTTTTGCATGCTTTGTTACATTCCTTATAAATATTGTATGTTGAGTCTGTACTATTTTCTTTTAATTATTTAAATGCTCTATGTTTTTTCCTAATTTCTCTTAACACATTTTTATTTAGCCATAACGGCTTTGTTTTTTTATTTTTATAACCATATGGTATGTGTTGATATGTATATTTATTTAACAAATTTTTAAATATTATCCATTTATCCTTTGTATTTTTATTAGAAAATACATTGTCCCAATTTATATTATTTAATGATTTCCTTAAATCGTTGAATTTTGTTTTCTTGAAATTAAAAGTCTTAGTTAAACCTTTAAAACACTGCATATGAAAAGAGATTTAAAATGTGACCATGTTATGATCACTGTTACCCAAATGTTCTTTAACTTCTATGTTTGATATTATATCTGTATTGTTTGATAGCACTAAATCCAATATAGCTTTACTCCTAGTTGGCTCCTCTATTAATTGTGACAAGAAGTTATCCCTGAGAACATTTAAAAATCTATCCCCCTTAGCTGAATTACTAGTTTCATTGGCCCAGTTTATATCAGGGTAGTTAAAATCTCCCATAATTACAGCAGTTATTAGCAGCCTTACCTATTTGTATTAGTAGTTGAATTTCATCCAGGTCACTAATGTTGGGGGGCTTGTAGCATGTTCCTAGTAATATTTTTTTAGGATTTTTCCCCCACTCTTTATTTCAACCCACAGGGTCTCTACATTGTCACTTGTATCATAAATATCTTCCCTTATTGTAGGTTTAAGGTTAGGTTTAATATACATGCATATTCCTCCACCCCTTTTATTATTCCTGTCCCTCCTAAATAATGTATACCCCTCTAAGTTAACTGCCCAGTCATGTGAATCATCCCACCAAGTTTCAGTTATACTGATAACATCATAGTCCTCTTCTGCAACTAAGAGTGTCAGCTCCCCCATTTTACCTGTCATGCTTCTTGCATTTGTTGTCATACATTTAATTTTCATGTGCTTTCTGCTGCTACTTGGTGTGCTTTCCTCTATACTTTCTAATGTGACATTTCTTAAGTCATCCCTTCCTTGAGATATTAAGGGAGTGACATTCACAGACTGATCTCTCTGTTCTATTTTGTTCTAACTGACCCTCCCCCCCTTTGCCTAGTTTAAAAGGTTCTCTAAACGTGCTACCATCCTTTCCCCCAATACACCTGCACCCATGTCATTCTGGTGCAATCCATCCTTACTGTACAAATTGTACCCTAGTGAAAAAAGCCCAGTGTTCTAAAAAGTCAAACCCCTCATTTTTACACCATGTTTTTAGCCATGAATTAACAGACCTTAGCTCCTTCTGCCATAATGAGTTAACACACAGCACTGGCAATATCTCAGAAAATATTACTTTGGAGGTCCTTGCTTTAAGCTTGCTACCTAACTCCCTGAAGTCATTTTTTAGGACTCTCCATCTCCCACCGATTCCTTCATTAGTACCAATATGCACCATGACTGCAGGATCAGACCCACATCCCTCTAACAATCTATCAATGCGCTCCACAATATGCCTAACATGAGCCCCTGGAAGACAGCAAACTGTTCTATGTAAAGGGTCTGGATGACAAATTACCCTATCAACCTTCCTAATAATAGAGTCTCCTACCACCAACATTTGCCTCTGGCCCTGACTTGTATGCCCCTCTTCAATGACTGAAGGACTGCCCACCATAGTATGCTCCTCTTCCACAGCTAAAGGACTGTTCACTATACTAGGCAACACAGCCCTCTCTGACACTGCCACCCCTGAACTGATATCCCCAACATCTTCACTTAATCTGGCAAATCTATTGGGGTGTACCAGCTCAGAACTGGCCTGTCTCTTCCGCTTACCTTTACTTCGCCCTCTAACTGTGACCCAGCTACATCCTGGAGTCTCCTCATCTGAATCCTCCCCATTCCCACTGCTGGAACCATTAACAACCAGCTCAGTCCTATCCATTTCCCTTTCAAGTGTCTGAATTTCATGTAGTATTGCAATTCGTTCCTCCAGATCCCCAATACGAGTTTCTAAAGAGACAATATGCTCACACTTGCCACAAACATATAATCCCAGAAGCGGCTGCTCCAGTGATGCAAACATGTGGCAAGCTGTACACTGAATGAGATTCTCACACATTCTTAATAAAAGGTTTAACTTAAAAGTATAAAATAAATATATTTCCCCTTGGTTACCCCAAAACCTTGTTTGCCTAACTACCTTGGTTAGCTAACTATTATACTTAAACAGACAATGTTACTTTAACAGAGAATCAATAGAGCAACCCTGAAAGAGCAAGCTCACAGAGTAAATTTGCTAAATGTATAGGCTTGCAAGGCCCACACAGATGAAAATAATCCCACCCCTAATTACCCACACAGACAGAAAAAAAAATGGAATGCTAGAAATAAAGTTATTTAGTTATTTCCTTTTTAAAAAAAAAAAAATGCAACCCTTGTAAAGCAAATAATTTATAAATTAGCTTGGTTAGCTATTATACTTAAACAGACAATGTTACTTTAACAGAGAATCAATACAGCAACCCTGAAATATGTGTAGGTTTGTGTGTGTATAGGTATATGTATATGTTTGTGTGTATAGATGTATGCATATGTGTATGTTTGTGTGTATATAGATGTATGCATATGTGTATGTTTGTGTATGTATAGGTATATGCATATGTGTATGTTTATGTGTGTATATAGGTGTATGCATATGTGTATGTTTGTGTGTGTATATATATATATATATATTAATGTCATGGGCGGAATCTTCCGAGGGCAGGGCTTTATTTCAAGGGGTGGGGTCTAGCTCCCCACCATCTTCAAAACTCACCAGCCGCCACTGCAGACTGAACAAAGGAATGAATAGAGTATTTCTGTAACCCGTGAATGGGCTATTGTATCAATCAATTTCAAGAGACCTTTCTATTTTGAAAAAGTTACTTAACACACGAAAAGTCCTTTTCTGGGAGGTTTTTGGTTGTGGCAGGGTTTCAACAACGAAAAGATATAGCATTGTGATCACTCAAGGAACTCGACGGGAAAGCAAACAGAGGCCCAGATTACGAGTTTTGCGTTAGAGGCTATGCGGTGCTAACGAGCAGTTTTGTCTCACCGCTCACTTACCTACATCGCTGGTATTACGAGTTTTCAGAAACCCAGCGTTAAAAGACAAGAAGTGAGCGGTAAGCAAAATTTTGCTCATTACCGCACCCCAATGCCAGCGCTGCTTAAAGGGACAGTAAACACCAGAATTTTTGTTCTTTAAAAAAGGTAGATAATCCCTTTATTACCCATTCCCCAATTTTGCATAACTAACACAGTTATAATAATATACTTTTTACCTCTGTGATTACCTTGTATCTATGGCTCTGCAAACTGCTCCCTTATTTCAGTTCTTTTGACAGACTTGCATTTTTAGCCAATCAGTGCTTGCTCTTAGGAGCTTCACGTGCCTGAGCTCAATGTTATCTATATGAAACACATGAACTAATGCCCTCTAGTGGTGAAAAACTGTCAAAATGCTTTCAGATTAGAGGTGGCCTTCAAGGTCTAAGAAATTAACATATATACCTCCTAGATTTAGCTTTCAACTAAGAATACCAAGAGGACAAAGCAAAATTGGTAATAAAAGTAAATTGGAAAGTTGTTTAAAATTCCATGCCCTATTTAAATCATGAAAGTTTTTTTTTTACTTTACTGTCCCTTTAAGTCAGCGGTGAGCTGGTGGTACGTGCTTGTGCACGAGTTCCCCATAGGAATCAATGGGGAGAGCCGGCTGAGAAAAGTCTAACACCTGCAAAAAAGCAGCGTAAAACGCAGCCCCATTGATTCCTATGGGGAAATAAAATTTATGTCTACACCTAGCACCCTAACATGAACCCAGAGTCTAAACACCCCTAATCGTACACTTATTAACCCCTAATCTGCCGCCCCCGACATCGCCGACACCTACATTATACTTATTAACCCCTAATCTGCCGCTCTAGACACTGCCGACACCTACATTATACTTATGAACCCCCCAATGTCGCTGCAACCTACCTACACTTATTAACCCCTAATCTGCCGCCCCCAACGTCGCCGCCACTATAATAAACATATTAACACCTAAACCGCCGCACTCCCGCCTCGCAAACATTAGTTAAATATTATTAACCCCTAATCTGCCGTCCCTAACATCGCCGCCACCTACCTACATTTATTAACCCCTAATCTGCCGCCCCCAACGTCGCCACCACTATACTAAATGTATTAACCCCTAAATCTAAGTCTAACCCTTACACCCCCTAACTTAAATATAATTTAAATAAGTCTAAATAAAATTACTATCATTAACTAAATTATTCCTGTTTAAAACTAAATACTTACCTATAAAATAAACCCTAAGATAGCTACAATATAACCAATAGTTACATTGTAGCTAGCTTAGGGTTTATTTTTATTTTACAGGCAAGTTTGTATTTATTTTAACTAGGTAGAATAGTTACTAAATAGTTATTAACTATTGACTAACTACCTAGCTAAAATAAATACAAAAGTACCTGTACAATAAAACCTAACCTAAGTTACACTAACACCTAATACTACACTATAATTAAATAAATTAACTAAATTAAATGCAATTACCTAAATTAAATTAAATTAGCTAACGTACAAAAAACAAACAAACACTAAATTACAGAAAATAATAAATAAATTACAGATATTTAAATTAATTAAACTTAATCTAATAGCCCTATCAAAATAAAAAAGCCCCCCCAAAATAAAAAAAAAACCCTAGCCTAAATTAAACTACCAATAGCCCTTAAAGTGAAGGTCAATTTTCATCAATGAGTGCCCGGTTTTTAAAAATATTTTTAAAAACAGGGGCACTTTCATTGATGAAAATTTACATTGCACTGGATTTGAAGAAATACTTACCTTTTACTTCTACAAAACCGGATCGCCGATCTCAGTCTCAGTTCCTCTGTACTGACGTCAGAAATGACAAAACCGGCTTCCTCCAATCATGGCTTGCACCCCAGAGCGTCCACCTCGTGATGCCCGGCTGTGATTGGAGGAAGCCAGTTTCCTCATTGCTGTGGTCTACAGCAGGAAGAAGAAGGAGGGGGATCGTCGATTCGGCTTTGCAGGAGTAAAAGGTAAGTATTTCTTTAAATCCAGTGCAATGTTAATTTTCATCAATGAAAGTGCCCCTGTTTTTAAAAGTATTTTTAAAAACCGGGCACTCATTGATGAAAATTGACCTTCACTTTAAAAGGGCCTTTTGCAGGGCATTGACCTAAAGTAATCAGCTCTTTTACCTGTAAAAAAAAAATACAAACAACCCCCCCAACAGTAAAACCCACCACCCACACCACCAACCCCCAAATAAAATACTATCTAAAAAAACCTAAGCTCCCCATTGCCCTGAAAAGGGCATTTGGATGGGCATTGCCATTAAAAGGGCATTTAGCTCTTTTGCAGGCCCAAACCCTAACCTAAAAATAAAACCCACCCAATACACCCTTAAAAAAACCTAACACTAACCCCCTGAAGATCGACTTACTGGGAGAAGTCTTCATCCAAGCCGGACCGAAGTCCTCAACGAAGCCAGGAGAAGTCTTCATCCAAGCCGGGCGAAGTGGTCCTCCAGAAAGGCAGAAGTCTATCTTCATCCATCCGAAGCGGACCTTTAAGTGACGTCATCCAAGATGGCATCCCTCAGATTCCGATTGGCTGATAGAATTCACTCAGCCAATCGGAATTAAGGTAGAAAAAATCCTATTGGCTGATGCAATCAGCTAATAGGATTGAAGTTTAATCCTATTGGCTGATCCAATCAGCCAATAGGATTGAGCTCGCATTCTATTGGCTGATTGGAACAGCCAATAGAATGCGAGCTCAATCCTATTGGCTGATTGGATCAGCCAATAGGATTGTACTTCAATCCTATTGGCTGATTGCATCAGCCAATAAGATTTTTTCTACCTTAATTCCGATTGGCTGATAGAATTCTATCAGCCAATCGGAATCTAAGGGACGCCATCTTGGATGACGTTACTTAAAGGTACCTTCATTCATCTTTAGTCGTCGGATGAAGAGCATGCTCCGCGTCGGATGTTTTGAAGATGGACCTGCTCCGTGCCGGATGGATGAATATAGAAGATGCCGTTTGGATGAAGACTTCTGCCCGTCTGGAGGACCACTTCGCCCGGCTTGGATGACGACTTCTCCCGGCTTCGTTGAGGACTTTGGCCCGGCTTGGATGAAGACTTATCCCGGTAAGTCGATCTTCAGGGGGTTAGTGTTAGGTTTTTTTAAGGGTGTATTGGGTGGGTTTTTTAAGGGCAATGTCCATCTTTTATTTGGGGCTTGGTTGTGTGGGTGGTGGGTTTTACTGTTGGGGGGGTTGTTTGTATTTTTTTTACAGGTAAAAGAGCTGATTACTTTGGGGCAATGCCCCGCAAAAGGCCCTTTTAAGGGCTATTGGTAGTTTAGTTTAGGCTAGGGTTTTTTTATTTTGGGGGGGCTTTTTTATTTTGATAGGGCTATTAAATGAGGTTTAATTAGTTTAAATATCTGTAATTTGTTTATTATTTTCTGTAATTTAGTGTTTGTTTGTTTTTGTACTTTAGCTAATTTAATTTAATTTAGGTAATTGTATTTAATTTAGTTAATTTATTTAAATATAGTGTAGTGTTAGGTGTTAGTGTAACTTAGGTTAGATTTTATTTTAAGGTACTTTTGTATTTATTTTAGCCAGGTAGTTATTAAATAGTTAATAACTATTTATTAACTATTGTACCTAGTTAAAATAAATACAAACTTGCCTGTAAAATAAAAATAAACCCTAAGCTAGCTACAATGTAACCATTAGTTATATTGTAGCTAGCTTAGGGTTTATTTTATAGGTAAGTATTTAGTTTTAAATAGGAATAATTTAGTTAATGATAGTAATTTTATTTAGACTTATTTAAATTATATTTAAGTTAGGGGGTGTTAGGGTTAGACTTAGATTTAGGGGTTAATACATTTAGTATAGTGGCGGCGACGTTGGGGACGGCAGATTAGGGGTTAATAATATTTAACTAATGTTTGCGAGGCGGGAGTGCGGCGGTTTAGGTGTTAATATGTTTATTATAGTGGCGGCGACGTTGGGGGCGGCAGATTGGGGGTTAATAAGTGTAGGTAGGTTGCGGCGACATTGGGGGCGGCAGATTAGGGGTAAATAAATATAATGTAGGTGTCGGCGATGTTGGGGGCAGCAGATTAGGGGTTCATAAATATAATGTAGGTGGGGGGTGTCCGGAGCGGCAGATTAGGGGTTAACATTTTTATTATAATGTTTGCGATGCTGGAGGGCCTCGGTTTAGGGGTTAATAGGTAGTTTATGGGTGTTAGTGTACTTTTTAGCACCTTAGTTATGAGTTTTATGTTACTGCGTTGTACCATAAAACTTTTAAAGGGACACTGAACCCAAATTTTTTCATTTGTAATTCAGAAAGAGCATGCAATTTTTTTTTAATACATTTTTATTGATTTCCAACAGATTTATACATACAAGAAAAGCGAAAATAAATAATTACAAAACATAAATATTCAATACAAAGTCAAAGAAACATTATATATCTAGTTTATTCCTAGATAAATTTAAATAAAAAAACGAAAAATATAAAAAAACAATCTTTTTTAACTAATATTTCATGTTCTTTATAATTTTCTGTTGGAAATATTTTTTTTCTTTTTTTTTCCCCCCTTCTTCTCCCCTTTCCCTCTGTCTTCCCCTTCATCTCTTCCCCTCTCTGCTTCTGCCCTTCCTTTGTGTGCTCCCTTCCCTTCTCTCCGAGAAGGAAAGACAACACAGAACAGAGCTTTCCAAGGAGTAAAAACAATTAATAATAAATAAAAAAAAAAATAAATAAAAAAAAAAAAAAAAAAAAAAAAACACCCCTCTGTGTAGTGGAATATTACCATAACCCCAAAAGGACTAGTTCTGTATTTCTAAACGGATAAATTAAGTATTCAGTTTCACTTGGGGAAAAGGATTTAATGAAAATTGACCACTTTCTGAAGAATCGTATTACGTTATTTTCATCATTTGGGTCTGTGTCTATCTGCTCAAGGATGCACTGTTTTTTAAGGCAGTTTTTAACCTCTTGGATACTGGGGGGTGTCCTATTTTTCCACTTTTTAAGAATTAGATATCTTACTGCTAAGATAGTTAAGTTTACAATCTTGGTATTTATGAGCCGTTCCTGCGGATCTTTCCAGAGATATATTATATGTAATGGTGATAGAGTCGGAGGGGAGGCTCCTATTACCCCAAGCCAGTACTGTATTTTTAACCAAAGTTGTTGAATAATTGGACAATCCCACATCATATGTATAAGATTTGCCAAAGGTAAAGAGCATTTGGGACAGCTTATAAAGTCAGCACTCCCACATCTAAAGCCCTTCTCGGGAGTGAAAAAAGTCATCAATAATAATTTTACATGGGACTCTCTCCATGTGGATGAAAGAGTAATTTTTGAGACCTCAGCTATTGAGAATCGGATTACTCCAGAATCTCCGCAGTTTTGGGGAATCACTGCTGCCCATTTGGAGGATATTTTTTCCAAGTTCAGGTCTCCTTTCAAGGAGCTTAAGTCTAGATAACTAGAGGAAATAGACATAATACCATTTTTGGCTAAGACTAGCCATTTTTCTATGGGCCCAAGTGTCCAATTCCATCCAAAATTATGTACTAAAGTCGAGGCAAAATGCCTCACTTGCAAAAAGGCAAAGAAGTCCTTATGTGGAATATTAAACTCCTCTCTTAGGGAACCAAAAGTTTTTATACATTTCCTATCAAGATCAAGTAATTGTGAGATCTTACTGAGGCCCAGCGTTTCCCATCTTTGAAAAAAAGATGATTGGATTCCAGCTTGAAACTGCGGATTCCCTGTTAGCGGCATGAGTTTGGACACCCTATGTTCTATATTTAAAAGTTTGCACACTTTCCACCAAGCCTTAAGTGGGTTAAACATGGATCTCATTTTTTTCACCCCTCTAGGTATGGCACTAGGTATACAATGAATAATTGCCGATGGTGCATAGGGGAATATTACATTTTTCTCGAGTTCATTATCAGTCACATAATTTCTTTCTGAAATCCAGTCCATTATTAAGCGGACCTGGCATGCATAGTTATATATCTTAATATCGGGTAGGGCCACTCCCGCGTATCTTTTGGGAAGAGATAATTTAGATAGAGAGATTCTGGGCTTTTTATTTTGCCAGATAAATTTTCTTAATGCAGTATTAAATGTTAAGACGTCTTTTCCCTTAAGAATTAGAGGGGTATTTTGTAAAATATATAATATTTTAGGGAGGCAGACCATTTTAAAGAGAGCAATTCGGCCAGACAATGAGAGTGGAAGGGTTTGCCAATTTTTTAAATTATCTTTAATTTTATTCAGAACTGGGGGAATGTTAAGACTATACCACGTATTAAGATTGGATGAAATTGTAATACCCAAATATCTAAAAGAATTAATCACTACTTTAAATGGTATGTTCACTAAAGAATCCTTAGTTTGCCTAATCCAAAGTAGTTCAGTTTTTGAAGTATTTACCCTATAGCCCGAGAAAGAACCAAATTGCTCTATAATAGAAACTAGCTTAGGAATATTTGTAGAGGTATTAGAAATGTATATTAGAATGTCGTCGGCATAAAGTGCGATTCTCATTTCTTTCTTACCAATTCTAATGCCATTAAGATGTTGCCTAATAAATATGGCTAAGGGCTCAATGGAGATGTTGAAGAGAAGGGGAGAGAGAGGGCACCCCTGACGAGTTCCTCTTTTGAGAAAGATGTCTGAGGAGATCAGTCCGTTGACTAGCAATTTAGTGGAGGCTTTTTTATATAAATTATTAATGATATTAAGAAAGTTACCATAAAAGCCAAATTGTTGAAGAGAATGTAACAAATGGTCGAAATGGACTGAGTCAAAAGCTTTCTCCGCATCTATAGATATAATTGCTGCATCAGGGGGGTCCCTCTCATCCGCCCTCTCTGTCCCCTCCTTGGTTTTATGGTAATCTATAGTGAGAAAAAGTTCTCTTATCTTGGCCGATGAGTTTCGTTTAAACATGAAACCTGCCTGGTCTTTGTGGATAATTTTGGGGAGCAATGTTTGTAGTCTTGAGGCTAAGATTGATGACATTATTTTATAGTCTACATTTAACAATGCTATGGGCCTGTAGGATTCTTTTTTATCAGGCTCCTTCCCTGGTTTAAGTATTAAGGTAGTGTATGAAGCTGTGAAGCTCGATGGTGGAGTATTATTCTTTATATAAATATCATTGTATACTGAGGATAAATATGGTAATACTGTCGAAGAAAGCAATTTGTAGAATTCATTAGGGAGCCCGTCCGGGCCCGGGGCTTTATTAAAAGAGAGGTCTTGTATTGCTCTAGAGATTTCGGTTTCCGATATAGGGGAGTTAAGGGGTTCAACTAGGTCCGAAGACAAAGTTTCAGACGTAATTTTTCCCCAGAAGTTTTCTTGTTCCGTATAGTTCGAGACCTTTAAAGAGTATAGATCTTGGTAATAATCAGAAAAATATTGTAAAAGTTCATCTGGTGCCGTTATAGTTTTACCTTCTTTCTTTAATGAGTCAATGATTGGAGATTGTTTCTCCCTTTTTACTAGACTAGCTAAGAGTTTTCCTGTTTTACTACCATATCTGTACATTCTAGATTGAAATTTTAAATCTTTCTGGGTAGTCTTATATAGAAGGAAGGAGTCTCTCACTTTCAACGCTTGTGTGTATCGTGCCCAATTTTCAGACGTTTTTTCTAGCAGGTAAGAATTGTATGAGTTAGAAATAGATTTCAAGACTTCTTTTTCCCTGATCTTAAATTTTTTTGTTCTACTTATACTGTAGGCTAGAATCTCTCCTCTTAGTACTGCTTTAGCAGTTTCCCAAAAAATAATAGGACGGTTTATATATTCTTTGTTAAATGAAATAAATTCTTGGAATTTGGTATTCAGCCAATTCTTAAACTTAAGGTCTGTTGCTAAGTAACTTGGGAAAAAGAATCTGGAATATCTTGGGGTGGTGTTAGTGGGACAGAACTCTAGAAAAATTGGAGCATGGTCTGAGATACAAATAGGGAGGATTCCTGCGGTTAATCTTAATTTAGATAATCTTTCATCCACAAGAAATAAATCAATTCGCGAAAGCGACTTATGTGCCTTAGATAGACAAGTATAATTTCTAGAGTCTGGATTCTGTGTCCTCCATATATCTGTGACCCTAAGGTTCTGATAAAGTTTTAAAAACATCTTAGATTCTAAATTATCCCTCTTGGTTCGGGGAAAGGAGTTCTTATGTCTTAATCTATCTAAAGGATATTGAGGTGCCATGTTAAAGTCACCTCCTATTATTAAGAATCCCTCTGCATAAGTCATTATATTAGCTTGGAGAATGTCCCCAAAGGAAAAACTGAACACATTAGGGGCATAGATATTGCATAGTGTATATAATGTTGTATCTATTTTTATTTTTACCATTAGGAACCTCCCCTCCGAATCTGTTTTTGTATGTTTAATTTGATAATTTAATTTTTTCCCCAGTAATATCGCTACTCCCCCCTTACGTTGACTACTAGGTGAAGCAAGAACCTCTTTGACCCAGGAACTTTTTAATTTAGAAACTTCTTCTGTTTTTAAGTGAGTTTCCTGTATGAAGGCAATGTCTGTGTTTATTTTTTTTAAGTGGGCAATTATGGTTTTACGTTTGATAGGTGATGTTAAACCCCCAATATTCCAAGAAACTACCTTAAAACCCTTTATTGTTTCTATCATCTAAATAAAAAAAAAATTAAAACCAGTCCCCCTTTTCATATAGTAGTCAACATGGTCCAAAACTTTTAGCCTTATCAAGGCCCTTGAAGTAACTTTTATAATCTTAGCCATTCTTTTGAGACTTATTTAATTGCTATATGCTTGCATAAGTATTAGCTTGAGGCCCTATCCTGTTCCGTCGGGAGCTGCTGAGTGATAAATCTCTCTGCTTCTCTCACGGAATCAAAAAATTGTGTCTCATTATTAATTGTTATTTTCAGCTTCGCTGGATATGTAATGGTAGTGCGGTAACCCTGCCTTATCAGCTTAGTACATAGTGGGGCCAACTCTCTTCTTTTAGCAGAAGTCTCTGCTGAGAAATCTTGAAATAGCATGATTTTAGCGCCCCCCCAGTGTTATAGGCTGATTCTTTTTAAAGTACTGTAATAGTAAAAGTTTATCCTGGTAGTTAAGTGCCTTGGCAATGATTGGTCTGGGTCTGGCTTCCTGTCTGTCTGGGTTCTGCCATCCTAATCTATGGGCTCTCTCAAGCACTATCCGTGGGTGGGTTTGGGGAATTTGTAAAAGTAGGGGCAATGTTATAGTTAACAATTTGTCAAGGTCTTCATATTGTTTTTGTTCGGGTACCCCTATTACTCTAAAGTTATTGCGTCTAGCGCGGTTCTCTAAGTCTTCTAGCTTTGCCTGAACTTTTGTGAGCTTGGAATTCATTATGTCTATCTTAGTCTTATAGGTTGCTGTGTTGTCTTCTAACTCTGAAATTCTTTGTTCTGCCTCTGCAATTCTATTTGAGAATTGACGAATTTCTACTGTAAGTACATTTATATCCTGTTTAATTTCATTTCTGAGAAGATCCAATTTTGGTGTCAGGGCCTCTGAAATACTTGTAACTAAAGCTTGTAAGTCTATTGATTCTTTTGTCTGTGGAGTATTCATGTTAATGGGGTGCGTGTCTACTGTGGTATCTACCGTGTTTTTGTTTCTCTTATCTCGTGATCTCCCAGCCATATTGGAGGGGGGAGTTTTTGTGTTTGTGGAAAAAATTTTATCCATGTGTTAATAAAATGTGAAGAAAAAAAAAAAAAAAAATTCTCTCTCCTTTTTCTTTTATCTGTGTTGGGAATGTGTATTGTGAGGGGGGGGGTGTGCCAGTTAAGTGTATAAGTGTGAAATTGATAAGTAATTTAATTATTTCCTTTCTCTCCTTCTTCTTTTATTCAAATAGGACTTAGTAGCTCTGTTTTTGGCTGATATTTTTCTTTTAGTGACTACTGAAACTCAAATTTTTTTTTATTTTTTTTCCCCCTTTATCCTGTTTTTGACCCTCTCTTGGTAATCCTTCTTGATTATTAATTAATCAAGAGGAGTCAGATAGAATTTCTAAGGTTCTCAGGAAAAAGAGAAAAAAGAACAAGTATTTCTGAGTTGTTAATATATCTTTAAATAGTCAGATTATCTCTCATCTAGTTACTATCAGCAACCAGTTGATAAGTAAAATTTTTATAGTTCAGGGATAATGTCTTATACTTTACAATTAAGCGTTTTCTTCTTTTCTCTCTCCTTCCCCTCTCCTTCTCCTTCCCTTCCTTTTCTCTTCCCTTTTTTTTTTAAGCCAAAGCCTGTAAACTAAATATTACTTCAGTTTAACTATGTCTTTCAACAAACCAAATGTCTTAATTCAGAAACCCTTTTTCTAATAAGTGATATTCCTTTTGATCATAGACTAGGGTCAATAAATGATAACAATCCTTTACCAAATTTAAAATTGACAGGCTTAGATTGCAAACTTTATGAGATAATTTAAACCACCATTAAACACTTTTTTTGTAAATTGGGGGAAGACTCCCCCTTTCCTTTTCCCTTTTTCTTTATACAAAGCATGTATTCCTAAAACTTGCAAACATTCATTTATTGATTTACTTTTGTTCGTTTTGTCTGAGTAATCTATAATCGTAATAAGACAATTATTGCCCTCCTTCCCCTTCTTTTGTTCTTTTTTACCTCTTTCTCTATCCGTTAGCTATGCAGAGGGAAGAGGGCAGAAAATCAAATGTCAGAGCCCCTTTTTAGCAAATCATAAGTTTTTTTAGACTGAACCCAAGGCTATACTAATTAAATAGGGGAAATCGATTTTACAAATTTGTAACAAGTACCTTAATGCAGATTGAGATATATTGTATTTATATTATAAATTCCTCCTATTGCCCTCTCTTAGTATTTTTCTCTTTTTTTCCCCTTCCCTTTGTCTTCTCTTCCTTTCCCTATCTTATACACCTCTATATATATTCAGGTAACAAAGACAGGTTTATGCAAGAAAAAAGTTCATCCAGTAATCATACAGCTTTGCTTAGAGTGGGATAAGATTTCACCCCTTCCTTCTCCTTTTTTCCTTTCCTTCCCCCTCCTTTGTTACAAAAATAAAAGTACCTGGCCCCTGTCCGTGGGGATCTGGTGTAACAGTTCTTTTGGATCAGGGAGAGGATCTTTAAGTAAATCCTATGTCCGGATCCCCCCCTCGCAGCATCGGTGGGGGGAGGAACACCGGTGTTCCAAATGGGAAGGTATGCAAGTTTCCAGCCCTCTGTTTCAGGGTTAATACAGCAGGCTGTTGCTGGAGCCCTCACAGGGCAGCTCTTTACAACGTGAGGGTATTACTTCGGTGTAGGTTCAAGGAGGAATCCTGATTGAGCCCAAAACAAGGTATGCAGTTCAAACTCTGTATCTGCAGCTCTCTTTGCCAGACAGGGACAGTTCAGCTGTTTGAAAGTATCTGTCTGTGCGGCTAAGGCAACTGTGAGTGTCGCTGCCACTCCCCCTTGACTGATGGATCCAGGCCACCGGGGGGTGGAACACAGCTGGAGCCGATGGTTCACGGAGCAGCCGACCTCCGCTGCTCCCAGGCGTCAGCGCCGCTCAACCTCTCCAGTCGGTCCCGCTGCTAGCCGCCAATGCTCAGCTCCAGGTCCCCGTCTGCAGACAAACAAGCTCCAGGTGAGTCAAGCGGGATTTTGTTTGGGAGCTGGGTCCGTATTGCAGCGTCTTCTCCTTATTCCCACATTGCCGATGTTACTGTTAGTGTGCTGACAGGAGGGCTGCTAGGCTGGAAGACAAGTTATAAAGTTTAGCCTGCTCCTCTCTCACTGTATCCCAGTCTTGTTTTAGCCTTTGATTTTTCCAGTTATGTTTCCTGTTACATAGGAACGGTTTTCAGGTAGGAGCCTTTAGTTTTTAAATCAATTCGTTATCAAAGTAATGGCAAATTATTCTACCATGTTGCCATTTGTTGGTGTGCAATCAGTGCGGTGTCTTAGCACTGTTAGGAGAACCGGTAGCCGAGTGTAAATTACTTTAACAAGCTGCCCAGGGCCTTGGGTGTTCGGCACGTTTTCCCTCTGCCAATAGCTCGTTTAGGAAATGTGGAGCAGGTGTCTACCTGACCTTACACCTGTGCTCCTCCCACCGGATCTCTCCCATAGCATACCAAGAGCATGCAATTTTAAGCAACTTTCTAATTTACTCCAATTATCAATTTTTCTTCGTTCTCTTGCTATCATTATTTGAAAAAGAGGGCATCTAAGCTTTTTTTGGTTTCAGTACTCTGGACAGCACTTTTTTATTGGTGGATGAATTTATCCACCAGTCAGCAAGGACAACCCAGGTTGTTCACCAAAAATGGGCCGGCAACTAAACTTACATTCTTGCATTTCAAATAAAGATACCAAGATAATGAAGAAAATTTGATAAAAGGATTAAATTCGAAATTTGCTTAAAATTTCATGCTCAATCTGAATCACAAAATTAAACTTTTGGGTACAGTGTCCCTTTAACTACTAACTTTTAAATGCGTTAGGGATCTTGACAGGGTAGGGTGTACCGCTCACTTTTTGGCCTCCCAGGACAGACTCGTAATACCGGCGCTATGGAAGTCCCATAGAAAAAAGACTTTAAGAAGTTTACGTAAGTCGTTTTGCGGTAAGGCCAAAGAAGTGTGCGGTACACCTAAACCTTCAAGACTCGTAATACCAGCGGGCATAAAAAAGCAGCGTTAGGACCTCTTAACGCTGCTTTTTTACCCTAACGCACAACTCGTAATCTAGCCGAGAGTTTTCAGAAGCAAATCGCTGATAGATTGTGATTGAGGGCATAATTGTAAAAACTGCATCTACATATGATTCTAAGGCTAATGTTTGATTTAAATACACTACTATGTCTTGCATGTATTTACTGTTTTACATCCATTTAAAGACATGCAGAGCTAACAGGAGAGTCAGACAACAGAAGAGACAGGCATGAGGGGACAGCAGCGAGGAGGGGGAAAAAAAGAGAGTCATTTATCACTTCACATAAAGTGCCAGATTACATTCTATTTTCTTTGTTTACTGGAGCTAACAGCAGTTGCCTAGAGGGAGGCCTATACAAATTTTACATTAGGGAAGTGAAAACATTCTACATTACAAAGTACTGAACAACAGGCACTGTTGGTTCCACAAGCCTAAAGTAAAGAGCAAGTGTATTTACTAAAGACTAAGTTCACACAACTGTAAGCTCTGGTAAACATAACAAGCAATATAATAACATGGTAAATCACCTGAGTGAGTTTAGAAAGGCCTTGTGTACAATTTGCAATTGTTGTGATAAACAGAAATAAAGCAAGTCATTTAGTTCCGAGAGTATCACAAATAAACTGATAAAGGACAATAGTGCAGCACTTAGTGGATAAAAAAAATCAATCTGCAGTTATCATCAGCATCCGTGGGGATGTTTAAACTCAAGCAACAGAACAAACAAGAACACTCATTCAACAAACATTCTGAAATGGAAAGCTGTATAATCAAGTGATTCTCTTCACATCTAATCAGAAAAATGTCAAAATAAAACAGGGTCTACTTTTTTGAAGAAAATTATATTCAGTGGGGTGAAAGGTCTGTAATTTTGTATTACTTTTCAAAGAGCATATTTTAAGAATTGCAAGAGTTTGTCACATGACAAATGTGTAATCTGAGGTACAAAACACGGTCACAGAACAGTTACAGCCTAATTGCACTCTGTATAATGACTGTAATCTCTAAGGCCTAGATTTAGAGTTCGGCGTTAGCCGTGAAAACCAGCGTTAGAGGCTCCTAACGCTGGTTTTAGGCTAACTCCGGTATTTGGAGTCACTCAAAATAGGGTCTAACGCTCACTTTTCAGCCGCGACTTTTCCATACCGCAGATCCCCTTACGTCAATTGCGTATCCTATCTTTTCAATGGGATCTTCCTAACGCCGGTATTTAGAGTCGTTTCTGAAGTGAGCGTTAGAGCTCTAACGACAAAACTCCAGCCGCAGGAAAAAAGCAGGAGTTAAGAGCTTTCTGGGCTAACGCCGGTTCATAAAGCTCTTAACTACTGTACCCTAAAGTACACTAACACCCATAAACTACCTATGCACCCCTAAACCGAGGTCCCCCCACATCGCCGCAACTCGATTAAATTTTTTTAACCCCTAATCTGCCGAACGCCACCTACGTTATACTTATGTACCCCTAATCTGCTGCCCCTAACCCCGCCGACCCCTGTATTATATTTATTAACCCCTAACCTGCCCCCCACAATGTCGCCGCAAGCTACTTACAATAATTAACCCCTAATCTGCCGACCGCAAAGCGCCGCCACCTACGTTATCCTTATGTACCCCTAATCTGCTGCCCCTAACACCGCCGACCCCTATATTATATTTATTAACCCCTAATCTGCCCCCCTCAACGTCGCCGACACCTGCCTACACTTATTAACCCCTAATCTGCCGAGCGGACCTGAGCGCTACTATAATAAAGTTATTAACCCCTAATCCGCCTCACTAACCCTATCATAAATAGTATTAACCCCTAATCTGCCCTCCCTAACATCGCCGACACCTAACTTCAATTATTAACCCCTAATCTGACGACCGGAGCTCATCGCTACTATAATAAATGGATTAACCCCTAAAGCTAAATCTAACCCTAACACTAACACCCCCCTAACTTAAATATAATTTAAATCTAACTAAATTAATTAACTCTTATTAAATAAATTATTCCTATTTAAAGCTAAATACTTACCTGTAAAATTAATCCTAATATAGCTACACTATAAATTATAATTATATTGTAGCTATTTTAGGATTAATATTTATTTTACAGGCAACTTTGTAATTATTTTAACCAGGTACAATAGCTATTAAATAGTTAAGAACTATTTAATAGTTACCTAGTTAAAATAATAACAAAATTACCTGTAAAATAAGTCCTAACCTAAGTTATAATTAAACCTAACACTACCCTATGAATAAATTAATTAAATAAAATACCTACAATTACCTACAATAAAACCTAACACTACACTATCAATAAATAAATTAAATACAATTTCTACAAATAACTACAATTACATAAACTAACTAAAGTACAAAAAATAAAAAAGAACTAAGTTACAAAAAATAAAAAAATATTTACAAACATAAGAAAAATATTACAACAATTTTAAACTAATTACACCTACTCTAAGCCCCCTAATAAAATAACAAAGACCCCCAAAATAAAAAAATGCCCTACCCTATTCTAAATTAATAAATTTAAAAGCTCTTTTACCTCACCAGCCCTGAACAGGGCCCTTTGCGGGGCATGCCCCAAGAAATTCAGCTCTTTTGCCTGTAAAAAAAAACATACAATACCCCCCCCCCCAACATTACAACCCACCACCCACATACCCCTAATCTAACCCAAACCCCCCTTAAATAAACCTAACACTAAGCCCCTGAAGATCATCCTACCTTGTCTTCACCATACCAGGTTCACCGATCGGTCCAGAAGAGCTCCTCCGATGTCCTGATCCAAGCCCAAGCGGGGGGCTGAAGAGGTCCATGATCCGGCTGAAGTCTTCATCCAAGCGGGCCAGAAGAGGTCTTCCATCCGATTGAAGTCTTCATCCAAGCGGCATCCATCCGGAGCGAAGCGCCAGCATCCTGAAGACCTCCACCGCGGAACATCCATCCTGGCCGACGACTGAACGACGAATGACGGTTCCTTTAAATGACGTCACCCAAGATGGCGTCCCTCGAATTCCGATTGGCTGATAGGATTCTATCAGCCAATCGGAATTAAGGTAGGAATATTCTGATTGGCTGATGGAATCAGCCAATCAGAATCAAGTTCAATCCGATTGGCTGATCCAATCAGCCAATCAGATTGAGCTCGCATTCTATTGGCTGTTCCGATCAGCCAATAGAATGCGAGCTCTATCTGATTGGCTGATTGGATCAGCCAATCGGATTGAACTTGATTCTGATTGGCTGATTCCATCAGCCAATCAGAATATTCCTACCTTAATTTCCGATTGGCTGATAGAATCCTATCAGCCAATCGGAATTCGAGGGACGCCATCTTGGGTGACGTCATTTAAAGGAACCGTCATTCGTCGTTCAGTCGTCGGCCAGGATGGATGTTCCGCGGTGGAGGTCTTCAGGATGCTGCCGCTTCGCTCCGGATGGATGCCGCTTGGATGAAGACTTCAATCGGATGGAAGACCTCTTCTGGCCCGCTTGGATGAAGACTTCAGCCGGATCATGGACCTCTTCAGCCCCCCGCTTGGGCTTGGATCAGGACATCGGAGGAGCTCTTCTGGACCGATCGGTGAACCTGGTATGGTGAAGACAAGGTAGGATGATCTTCAGGGGCTTAGTGTTAGGTTTATTTAACCCCTTAATGACCAAGGACGTACGCCACACGTCCTCAAAAAAAAGACAGTTAATGACCGAGGACGTGTGGCGTACGTCCTTGGTCTGGAAAGCAGCTGGAAGCGATCCTGCACGCTTCCAGCTGCTTTCCGGTTATTGCAGTGATGCCTCGATATCGAGGCATCCTGCAATAACCCCCCTTGGCCATCCGATGCAGAGAGAGCCACTCTGTGGCCCTCTCTGCACCGGACATCGGTGGCCGGTATCGTTGGTGGGTGGGAGCAAGTCTGGGAGGCGGGTGGTCGGCCATCGATGTGCCGAATGGAGTGGAGGGGGGCGGGATCGGGGGCGGGAGGGGCGGGAGCGTGCACGGGAGCGCGCGCGTGCACGGGGGGGCGGCGGGCGGGCGCGTGCACGGGGCGGGAGCGGGAGGGAACCGCTGCACTACAGAAAAATAAACTGGGAGAAGTAAAAAAAATAAAGTTTTTAAAGCTGTTAATAAACAGCTAAGGGACATGGAAGGGGTGGGGGGTTGATCTTGGGGGGGGGGGGAAGCTACACTACAGAAAAAATCATTTAAAAAAATAAAAAGGCACATTTTTTTGACTACACTGGGTACTGGCAGACAGCTGCCAGTACCCAAGATGGCGCCCATTAAGGCAGAGGGGGAGGGTTAGAGAGCTGTTTGGTGGGGGATCAGTGAGGCTGGGAGCTAAGGGGGGATCCTACACAGCAGCATATGTAAATATGCTAAAAAAAACACAAATAAAGCCCAAATATAGCTTTTATTTTAGTACTGGCAGAGTTTCTGCCAGTACTTAAGATGGCGGGGACAATTGTGGGGTGGGGGAGGGAAGAGAGCTGTTTGGGAGGGATCAGGGGGTCTCATGTTTCAGGTGGGAGGCTGAGCTCTACACTAAAGCTAAAATTAACCCTGCAAGCTCCCTACAAGCTACATAATTAACCCCTTCACTGCTAGCCATAATACACGTGTGAAATGCAGCGGCATTTGGCGGCCTTCTAATTACCAAAAAGCAACGCCAAAGTCATATATGTCTGCTATTTCTGAACAAAGGGGATCCCAGAGAAGCATTTACAACCATTTGTGCCATAATTGCACAAGCTGTTTGTAAATGATTTCAGTGAGAAACCTAAAATTGTGAAAAATTTAACGTTTTTTTTTAATTTGATCGCATTTGGCGGTGAAATGGTGGCATGAAATATACCAAAATTGGCCTAGATCAATACTAGGGGTTGTCTACTACACTACACTAAAGCTAAAATTATCCCTAAAGGCTCCCTACATGCTCCATAATTAACCCCTTCACTGCTGGGCATAATACACGTGTAGTGCGCAGTGGCATTTAGCAGCCTTCTAATTACTAAAAAGCAACGCCAAAGCCATATATGTCTGCTATTTCTGAACAAAGGGGATCCCAGAGAAGAATTTACAACCATTTAAGCCATAATTACACAAGCTGTTTGTAAATAATTTCAGTGAGAAACCAAAAGTTTGTGAAAAAAATTGTAAAAAAGTGAACGATTTTTTGTATTTAATCGCATTTGGCGGTGAAATGGTGGCATGAAATATACCAAAATGGGCCTAGATGAATACTTTGGGATGTCTACTAAAAAAAAATATATACATGTCAATGGATATTCAGAGATTCCTGAAAGATATTAGTGTTCTAATGTAACTAGCGCTAATTTTGAAAAATAATGGTTTGGAAATAGCAAAGTGCTAATTGTATTTATGGCCCTATAACTTACAAAAAAAGCAAAGAACATGTAAACATTGGGTATTTCTAAACTCAGGACAAAATTTAGAAACTATTTAGCATGGGTGTTTTTTGGTAGTTGTAGATGTGTAACAGATTTTGGGGGTCATAGTTAGAAAAAGTGTGTTTTTTTCAATTTTTTCCTCATATTTTATATTTTTTTTTATAGTAAATGATAAGATATGATGAAAATAATGGTATCTTTAGAAAGTCCATTTAATGGCGAGAAAAACGGTATATAATATGTGTGGGTACAGTAAATGAGTAAGAGGAAAATTACAGCTAAACACAAACACCGCAGAAATGTAAAAATAGCCTTGGTCCCAAACGGACAGAAAATGGAAAAGTGCTGTGGTCATTAAGGGGTTAAGGGGGGTTTGGGTTAGATTAGGGGTATGTGGGTGGTGGGTTGTAATGTTGGGGGGGGGGATTGTATGGGTTTTTTTTACAGGCAAAAGAGCTGAATTTCTTGGGGCATGCCCCGCAAAGGGCCCTGTTCAGGGCTGGTAAGGTAAAAGAGCTTTTAAATTTATTAATTTAGAATAGGGTAGGGCATTTTTTTATTTTGGGGGTCTTTGTTATTTTATTAGGGGGCTTAGAGTAGGTGTAATTAGTTTAAAATTGTTGTAATATTTTTCTTATGTTTGTAAATATTTTTTTATTTTTTGTAACTTAGTTCTTTTTTATTTTTTGTACTTTAGTTAGTTTATGTAATTGTAGTTATTTGTAGAAATTGTATTTAATTTATTTATTGATAGTGTAGTGTTAGGTTTTATTGTAGGTAATTGTAGGTATTTTATTTAATTAATTTATTGATAGGGTAGTGTTAGGTTTAATTATAACTTAGGTTAGGACTTATTTTACAGGTAATTTTGTTATTATTTTAACTAGGTAACTATTAAATAGTTCTTAACTATTTAATAGCTATTGTACCTGGTTAAAATAATTACAAAGTTGCCTGTAAAATAAATATTAATCCTAAAATAGCTACAATATAATTATAATTTATAGTGTAGCTATATTAGGATTAATTTTACAGGTAAGTATTTAGCTTTAAATAGGAATAATTTATTTAATAAGAGTTAATTAATTTCGTTAGATTTAAATTATATTTAAGTTAGGGGGGTGTTAGTGTTAGGGTTAGACTTAGCTTTAGGGGTTAATCCATTTATTATAGTAGCGATGAGCTCCGGTCGTCAGATTAGGGGTTGATAATTGAAGTTAGGTGTCGGCGATGTTAGGGAGGGCAGATTAGGGGTTAATACTATTTATGATAGGGTTAGTGAGGCGGATTAGGGGTTAATAACTTTATTATAGTAGCGCTCAGGTCCGCTCGGCAGATTAGGGGTTGATAAGTGTAGGCAGGTGTCGGCGACGTTGAGGGGGGCAGATTAGGGGTTAATAAATATAATATAGGGGTTGGCGGTGTTAGGGGCAGCAGATTAGGGGTACATAGGGATAATGTAAGTAGCGGCGGTTTACGGAGCGGAAAATTAGGGGTTAATAATATAATGCAGGGGTCAGCGATAGCGGGGGCGGCAGATTAGGGGTTAATAAGTGTAAGGTTAGGGGTGTTTAGACTCGGGGTACATGTTAGAGTGTTAGGAGCAGACGTAGGAAGTGTTTCCCCATAGGAAACAATGGGGCTGCGTTAGGAGCTGAACGCTGCTTTTTTGCAGGTGTTAGGTTTTTTTTCAGCTCAAACAGCCCCATTGTTTCCTATGGGAGAATCGTGCACGAGCACGTTTTTGAGGCTGGCTGCGTCCGTAAGCAACTCTGGTATCGAGAGTTGCATTTGCGGTAAAAATGCTCTACGCTCCTTTTTTGGAGCCTAACGCAGCATTTTTTTGAACTCTCGATACCAGAGTTAATTTTATGGTGCGGCCAGAAAAAAGCCTGCGTAGCGTTAACAGCCCATCTACCGCCAAACTCCAAATCTAGGCCTAAGAAACCACTTGAAATGGCACAATAAACTTTATCTGCAGATTTTCTATGCACTTTAAATGCACAATTTCTAAACTTCAAAGTAATACTACTGTAGCTATAACACATAAAACATATGTATTTAAAGATATTTAAGATTTAAGTGACCCATTAAGGGCCAGATTACAAGTGGGCCATTAACAATTACGCACAAGCGATAAGGGTTTTATAGCGGCTGTTTGCACACATTGGGTTTTCTGCTCGCATAACCAGTTGAAAGTAAACATGATCACTTGAGCACAATCTCAATTTACTCTGGAATGATTACCGCATCCTTAGAGCTCTGGTTAACTGTCTAATAAAAATTATTTTAAACAAACATTGCACAAAAAAGTACAAAGCTCAAAGATATGAGGTCTCAGGTGTTAGAAAAAAAAAGCAGGCAAAGGGCTTTAACATTGAGATACGTTCATATACGTATATAAATATGTATTTGTATGTATGTATATACATATATATATATATATACACATCTATATATAAATATATATGTTTATATGTCTGTACATATGCATTTAAGTATTTATATGTGTGTTTATATGTATTTACAGACATATATACACAAATATACACATACAAGTAGCAAATAAAGCATGTCATTTTAAACAACTTTCTGATTTACTTTTATCATCAAATTTGTTTTGTTCACTTGGTATTCTATGTTAAAAGCTAAACCTAGGTAAGCTCATAAACTGATCTCTAAGCCGTTGAAGGTCGCATTTTATCTCAGTGCATTTTGACAGTTTTTCACAGTTAGACAGTGCTAGTTCGTGTGTGACATATAGATTCCATTGTGCTCGCCCCCGTGGAGTTATTTATGTGTCAGCACTGATTGGCTAAAATGCAAGTCTGTTAAAAGAACTGTGATAAGGGAGCAAGGGAGCAGTCTGCAGAGGTAAAACGTGTATTAATATAACAGTGTTGGTTAATCAAAACTGGGGAACAGATAATAAAGAGATTATCTATCTTTTTAAACAAACAAACTTTTCAAATAGACTGTCCCTTTAAGTAGATGAAACATGTAAACACATTTATGCAATATTCATATTTAATAAAGTTTTATAATGTGTATTTACTGTACTTGAGAATATGCGCTTGTGTTTGTGCGCGAGTCAGTTCTTAGGTTTTTTATACAATTTTTTTTGCTCCATTGACTTATATGGTGGGAATACGTTATTGCTTGCGATATCCTAAGTCCGGCTTTTTACACTCGTTGGGTTAGCCCATGAGTTAAAACAGTTTACTTTCAACTCATAACACATGCGCAAACCGATGCACACAAAAAGCTTACTTCTAGCGCAGTTAACGCTCGAGCGGGAGGGTTAAATAGCGCTCCACTTGTAACTTAGCCCTAAATACATATATTTAAGGAGTGACAGATTCAGCTGAGTACAGAAACGTTTAGGCAAAAGAACCAGACAAAATAACACTCGAAATCCAAAGACATAGAAGTAATAAGTAAACTTAATAAGCTGTTTATGTTGCTTCCTACTGAATTATAAATCAACCAGTTAAAACAAAATATGTGTGACCTGCTCTAGTGCAGTGGTGGACAACTGGAGAATGCAGGTTTCATAGGCTTCACATGCAAGAACAAAAGTAATCTTCTCTTTTACCCCACAGAACACGTGCAGTCCCCTCTCCATTCACTCTCCCCTTCAATCCACTCTTGAAATCTAATATATTGTTGAAAAGTACTTGTGTTCCTCTTGATGACAAATATTGGATACTTTCTGTTGCCCCTCACTGTGTGTACCATCCCTAATGAAATATTAGTATTAATTAGTCTTCCTTATGCAAAGATACCATCTGACCAAGGCTGCTACTACCCAGAGATTGTATACACTCGTACTTTACAATATAACCTGCAATATTACCTTTTTCTGGGCATATTTACTGGTGGGGGAATCCCACTGGCGTGAGACACAGGAGTTAAAGATCGCTGCATTTCTGTTATTGACCAACATGCTGGATTTTTTTCTATCATTGCACTGCTCTTTCTTCGTGCCATTGCGCTTTCACTCGTGTTCTGATTAAAAAAAAAGTAACTTTTTAGAAAACAACTCCGTTTAATACAAATAAAGCCCTAATGGCAGGGTGTTTGTGTTAAGTGCATATCTGATTTTCTATATAGCGTTGTGAATCATGTGTAGTTATAAGAAAACATAATGGGCTAGATTACAAGTGAGGCACAAACTGTTTTGTGCAAGCAATATCGTCTTTTCGCAATGCTTTTTAATTGTGCTGATATTACAAGTTGAGCGATCCTCACCGCGATCTCAGATCTGTGGTAAACTGTTTTCCAAAACAAAAAAGTTGAGCAAAACACATCAAAAATACATTACAAAGTACAGTAACACTCATAATAACACCGTCTAATAAAAAAATAAAAAAAAATATATTGCACAAAAAAGTTATAAGGGCTCTAAGATATGAGATCTTGAGTGTTAGAAAAAAAAGGCCGCCAAATTACTTTAACATAGAGATACATACAGATGCATTAATAAAGATGTATTTGTATGTATATAGATATGTATATATACTGTATGTGTGTACATATATATTAATGCATTTATATGTGTATAAATGTATTGACAGACACATATAAACACATAAATATATATGAACACATATACAGAAATATATATATATATATATATATATATATATATATATATATATATATATATATATATATATATATATATATATATATACAGGGAGTGCAGAATTATTAGGCAAGTTGTATTTTTGAGGATTAATTTTATTATTGAACAACAACCATGTTCTCAATGAACCCAAAAAACTCATTAATTTCAAAGCTGAATAGTTTTGGAAGTAGTTTTTAGTTTGTTTTTAGTTATAGCTATTTTAGGGGGATATCTGTGTGTGCAGGTGACTATTACTGTGCATAATTATTAGGCAACTTAACAAAAAACAAATATATACCCATTTCAATTATTTATTTTTACCAGTGAAACCAATATAACATCTCAACATTCACAAATATACATTTCTGACATTCAAAAACAAAACAAAAACAAATCAGTGACAATATAGCCACCTTTCTTTGCAAGGACACTCAAAAGCCTGCCATCCATGGATTCTGTCAGTGTTTTGATCTGTTCACCATCAACATTGCGTGCAGCAGCAACCACAGCCTCCCAGACACTGTTCAGAGAGGTGTACTGTTTTCCCTCCTCGTAAATCTCACATTTGATGATGGACCACAGGTTCTCAATGGGGTTCAGATCAGGAGAACAAGGAGGCCATGTCATTAGATTTTCTTCTTTTATACCCTTTCTTGCCAGCCACGCTGTGGAGTACTTGGACGCGTGTGATGGAGCATTGTCCTGCATGAAGATCATGTTTTTCTTGAAGGATGCAGACTTCTTCCTGTACCACTGCTTGAAGAAGGTGTCTTCCAGAAACTGGCAGTAGGACTGGGAGTTGAGCTTGACTCCATCCTCAACCCGAAAAGGCCCCACAAGCTCATCTTTGATGATACCAGCCCAAACCAGTACTCCACCTCCACCTTGCTGGCGTCTGAGTCGGACTGGAGCTCTCTGCCCTTTACCAATCCAGCCACGGGCCCATCCATCTGGCCCATCAAGACTCACTCTCATTTCATCAGTCCATAAAACCTTAGAAAAATCAGTCTTGAGATATTTCTTGGCCCAGTCTTGACGTTTCAGCTTGTGTGTCTTGTTCAGTGGTGGTCGTGTTTCAGCCTTTCTTACCTTGGCCATGTCTCTGAGTATTGCACACCTTGTGCTTTTGGGCACTCCAGTGATGTTGCAGCTCTGAAATATGGCCAAACTGGTGGCAAGTGGCATCTTGGCAGCTGCACGCTTGACTTTTCTCTCAGTTCATGGGCAGTTATTTTGCGCCTTGGTTTTTCCACATGCTTCTTGCGACCCTGTTGACTATTTTGAATGAAACGCTTGATTGTTCGATGATCACGCTTCAGAAGCTTTGCAATTTTAAGAGTGCTGCATCCCTCTGCAAGATATCTCACTATTTTTGACTTTTCTGAGCCTGTCAAGTCCTTCTTTTGACCCATTTTGCCAAAGGAAAGGAAGTTGCCTAATAATTATGCACACCTGATATAGGGTGTTGATGTCATTAGACCACACCCCTTCTCATTACAGAGATGCACATCACCTAATATGCTTAATTGGTAGCAGGCTTTCGAGCCTATACAGCTTGGAGTAAGACAACATGCATAAAGAGGATGATGTGGTCAAAATACTCATTTGCCTAATAATTCTGCACACAGTGTATAAGTGCATTAGAGCCCTTTGCCATTAAGTAGATGAAAAGATGTAAACATATATATATATATATATATATATATATATATATATACACATACAATATTCATATTTAATAAAGATTTTAACTATGTATTTACTGTAAATATTTCACATTTGCTAATGCGAATATGTTATTATATTATGTTGTTTGCACATTCTCGGGTGTTAGGGTTTTTTTCTACTTTTTTTTCTCCATTAATTTCTATGGGGGAATATATGCACACGCACGTGAAAACTTATGTTAGGCAGGAAACTTCCGGGCAGCGGCCATCTTAGGTCACAATATTCAGTGCTGCTCCAGCTCACAAGAAAATCTTTTTAAAATCCTTGCTATTCCAGCACATCCGAAGATGTGACCTACAGATACTAAAGTGTAAAGGATTTACACACCGTTTGAACTGAATATTGTGTTGCAGCCTCAATGTACCAGAGACTATTGTGACCCCCCAGCACGTGTCTACAGACAGTCTTTGGCATAAGCTGCATTAACCACATTAATTGCTATTGAACCTGCCTAACCATGGAGTAACTGGGCGCTATTATCAGGGAGCTAATGGCAGACTTTGAAAGGATGTTTTCTGAGAGGGTCGATAGGATTATTGCCTCCTCGCAGTCAAGAGATAATCTGACCCGCAACGCATGTCATAGTCTCGAGGCGGCGGAACTGACTACAGAAGCAGGGCCTGTTGTGCATCAGCAGGCTGTTTCGATCCCTGCTCTGCCATCTTGGAAGCCTTTAAGTATGCCCAGAACAGAGGAGGGAGCCAGCATAGGGTGAACACTGCAGATGATAGAAGATTTCTCTAAAGCAACTACACAATCTTGTGATTTGGGCCTCCTTAACTTACCTAAGGATGCAAACATAGGAACTTATTCATCCCACCTGGATGGGAGAGTGAACATGAGTCTCTGTATGGAGCAGTACAGCGATCGGCAGATGCGCCTGGGAGTGCGACCGGCTCCTATGAGTGCAACGCTGGAGTCCTGAGTGTGCCGATGAAGTTCAGTCCTTCAGAGACCGGGAGACTTATCTCCCTGCTAATCTTTTCTCCACCTGTCCCTATGGCCTTGCGAACAGGAGTGGGCTAGTTGGGGGCCTTAACCTGGGACCTAAGACATTGCTGGAACTTAGTCTTCCCAGAAGTAAACATTCTCAGCTTAGCCGCCTGGATGAGGACTTCGCCGGCTGGATGAATCCTTCAAGCGGGACTTCAAGAACTGTAAGTGGATCGTCGGGGGTTAGTGTTAGGTTTTTTAAGGGTTTTTGGGTGGGTTTTATTTTTAGATTAGGGTCTGGGCAGTAAAAGAGCTAAATGCCTTTTTAAGGGCAATGCCCATACAAATGCCATTTTCAGGGCAATGGATAGCTTAGGTTATTTTAGATAGTTTTTTTTGTTTGGCAGGGTTTGTTGGGTGGTGGGTTTTACTGTTGGGGGGTGTTTGTATTTTTTTGCCAGGTAAAAAAGCTGTCCTCTTTGGTGCAATGCCCCACAAAAGGCGCTCTTATGGGCCATTTGTAGTTTATTGTAGGCTAGGGGTTTTTTTATTTTTATTTTGGGGGGCTTTTTTATTTTGATAGGGCTATTAGATTAGGTGTAATTTTTTTTTTTTATAATTTGGTTTGTTATTTTTCGTAATTTAGTGTTTGTTTGTTTTTGTAACTTAGGTGTTTTTTTGTAATTTAGGACTCTGCAATAATGTTTAATTGTATATTTAAATATTTTTAGTAGGGTTAGGTTTTTTTAATATGTAATTTAGTTTATTTAATTGGTAGTTTAATTTATTTGTAGTATAATAGTTAGGGTAGGTTAATTAATAGTTTAAAATTAGTTTATTTTAATTCTACAGGTAAGTTTTAATTTATTTGCAGATAGGGATGTTGTAATTTTAATTTAAAGTTAAGGGGTTGTTAGGTTTAGGGGTTAATAGCTTAATTTAGTTTTTTGTGATGTGGGGGGCTGACGGTTTAGGGGTTAATAGGTTTAGTTAATGGTGGTGATGTGGGAGGCCAGAGGTTTAGGGTTTAATAAGTTTATTTAGTGGCGGTGGTGTCGGGGAGAGGCGGAATAGGGGTTAATAACATTATGTAGGTGTCGGCAGTGTCAGATTAGGGGTGTTTAGACTCAGGGTTTATGTTAGGGTGTTAGGTGTAAACTGAACTTTTTTTCTACCATAGAAATCAATGGGGTATGCTTCATTCTCTTGCAGCATCAAACAAAAGCTTTCGGTGCTTTCAGACTCCAATTGATTTCTATGGCATCCGCGGCCTCAAGGGTGGTGGATTGAAAACCAGGTACGCTATGTCAGAAAAGACGCAAGCGTACCTGTTAAATGTTTGATAAATGGGGAAAAGTGTCAAATAGAGCTAAATGTGTATTCGGAACATCTGTAATGACGTAAGCATCGATCTGCGTCAGATTGAGATTGCGGGATCGTATGTTACGTCACAAATTTCAACAAATTGCAGATCTTGAGGCTTTAATAACTAGGTTGAATCAATCTCGCAACAATTACGATGTGGAATTCTGGCGTATTTTCGGTTGACACTTTCATAAATAGGCCCCATAGAGTTTATGGGGTCATTACTTGTGGCAGTGGATTGCTATATGCATTCAACATGTTCTAGGTGGCATGTATGTGATATTTTAACTATGGAGCTGTGTTCCCTGTGTAAGACCTAGAACCACGTTTTTAATAGAAAATCTCTGCAGGTCACTTAAAAGTAAGAATTATTGAGTATTGCCCTGCTTATGTATATATTCTTGAACCCAGTATGAGGGTCTTAGATTTGTTGCCTAATAATTCTCTCCTTTATGCCTTAAAATGAGCTACCTCCATACCTTATATTTACTATGTTCTCAGATTTTAAATCATTCTTGGTGGTATATCACCTAGTTAGCAACTATAGTGCATTGCTCATCCCATGATTAACAAAGAGAGTTTAAAAGCTTATATAATGGATATAAGTGATTTACCATTTATGTTATGTTGGACATCTGTTCTAATATTGTAAGCAATGTTTCTGATCATTTACAGTAGCCTAACATAGCTAGATTAAATAACAAATAGGGCACTAAGATTATGGGAGGACTTGCTGTTTGTATATTGCTACTTTACAGCTGTTATTGCTTTAAAGGGACATTATACACTCATTTTTTCTTTGCATAAATGTTTTGTAGATGATCTATTTATATAGCCCATAAAGTTAGGTTTTTTTTTTTTTTTTTTTTTAAATGTATAGTTTTGCTTATTTTTAAATAACATTGCTCTGATTTTCAGACTCCTAACCAAGCCCCAAAGTTTTATGAGAATACCGTCAGCTACCTTCTCCAGCTTGCTCCTGTTTGTGGAAAGAGTATTTTCATATCCAAAAGAAGGGGAGGGGGAGTGTCTTATTTCCCACTTGCAGTGGGCTTTCCAGCCATCTTTTCAACAGAGCTAAACTAAGAGCTTCTAAGTAAGTTTTTAAACAGTTTTATATTGGATTTTTATATCAGTATCTGTGCATCTTATTCTTTATAGTAGTGTCTATTACATGCAGTTATATGAAAATTAGTGTATATTGCCCTTTTAAAATCTTTGCACAATTTTATATAAGAATATGTATAGAGTTAAATGTATGGCCCATAAGTGACATATCAGGTTCTATGTATATTATAAAATGAGGTCTCACCTTTAAATGTGATCCAAAAGTGGTCCCCTATTTACCACCCGCCTTCTATAAGTATTAGGTACTGGAAGGGTCTTACTACCATCTAGAAGGCCTTACTATGATGTGCTATCAGATGTAAATATTGACACTTACAGTGATATATTTGTTTTCTTACTATTGTTTGTGGTAGGATAAATTGACACTGTTTACTATTGTATATATTCTCAGTTTATGCATAAATGCCTCACACTGTAATCTGTCTGATATGTACTGTACGGTGAACCTTAATAAACTTGCTTGCGCAAAATATGTTTTTTTAACTTGTAATACGAACGCAGCCCAACTAGCGCAAAAACCTAGCAGAGTTTTCACGGTTGTGAAATAAAAATACCTCCCCACTAGCCCAATATATACTTACATGGTAAATTCCTCTCTTTCATGGCAGTGAGAGTCAATTAGTTGGGATTCAACTCCTGGCCACTAGGAGGGGGCAAAAATTATTACAAACACCAAGAGCTTTTAAAAACAACTGGCCTCCCTGCATATCCCAGTCAATCTTATAGCCATGCAGAGGAATCTAAAGTAACAGAAAGGCAGGAAAGGAGAAGCAAGGTATAAAGAGGTGCAAATAAAAAACTGCTACCAATGATACATAGAAAATATACTTGGCAGGTCTGTGGACTCTCACCACCATGAAACAAAGGAAGTTATGAGGTAAGGATAAATCATGTTTTTTAGGGGGTGAGAGTCCACGAGCCTTGAACTGTGGGATCTAATACCCAAGCTGTGGAGTCCACGAGAAAACAGGTAGGACAAAAAGAATTAGGCAGTTCCTATTTGCTAGACACGGCGGCCTGAAGGACTTTTCTGCCAAAAGCTGCCTCAAAAGAGGTGAAAACATCAAAAGGATTATATGTAGTAAAGGTATGTAATGAAGACCACGTTCCAGCCTTGCAAATCTGTTCAACAGAAGCTTTGTTCTTGAAAGCCCAGGAAGTAGTGACTGATCTAGTGGAATGGGTTGTAATGTGTTTAGGGGGCGACTTTCCCACCACCAAGTAATCTTTATATATTACCTGTTTAAGTCAAGAGGCTAGAGTGACAGATGTAACCTTATCCCCTTAAAAGGACCAAAGAAATGGACAAATAAATTAGAACTTTGTCTGAAATCTTTCACAGCTTGTAAATAAAATGTAAGGTGTCTAACTACATCTAGATTATGCAAAAGTTCTTCTGATTTATGTTGTCAGACGACACCAACTTTAGGAAGAAAACAATATTGTATTCTCAATAAAGCTTTATCCTGGTGAAAAATAAGGTAAAGAGATTCACAAGAGAGAGCAGATATTTCAGAAACTCTTCTGGCAGAATAAATAGCTAAAATAAATAATACTTTTCATGACAGAATGTCTATATTATGGATAGGCTCCAATGGAGGAGCTTGCAAGACAGTAAGGACCAAATTTAAATTCCATGAAGGAGAAACTGGCTGTATTACAGTCCTGATACTAACTCAAGCCTGAATGTAAGCCTGAACATCTGGAAGCTTGACTATCTTTTCTGTGGTATAAAACAAAAAAGGCTAAAATCTATCCCTTTAAAGAACTAGCTGACAAACCTTTATCCAAGCTATTATGCAAAATTAAAGAATTTTTGGTATTCTGAAAAGGCTCCAGCAAAAAACATGACCTTCACACCAAAAAAGAAAAACTTTCCATGTTTCATGATAAATTATTCTAGTAACAAGCTTCCTAGCCTGAACAAATGTGTCTACCACAGCAACACAAAAACCTCTTTTGCTTAAAAATCAAGCATTCAATCTCCACACTATCATATTTAGAGTGTGTAGATCTTGGTAAAAAGAGGACCTTGAGACAAGAAATCCTAATGCTGTGAAACATTTCAAGGAGGAACACTGGACATCTGAATTAGATCTGCATAGCATGTTCTGCAGGGCCAGTCTGGAGCAATCAGAACAACTGAAGAATGCTCCTGCCTGATCCGAGCTATCATTCTTGAGAGTAGAAAAAATGGTGCAAAATGTAGGCTAGGCTAAATGTCCAAGAAGCTAGCATAGCATCTACAAGCTCCACTCGAGGATCTCTGGATCTGGCACAATATCTGGCGAGTTTGTGATTAAAACAGGAAGCCATCAGATCTATCTCCAGAAGGCCCCATCAAGACAATCTTATTAACCCAAATAAGTTCCAAATTCTGAATGCACTGAAGAAATGCAGCTGATTTTAAGGATAGCTTTGGAACAAGAGTCAGAAGGAACCTTCCTCTAGGAGGACTGGTCTGAAAACCAGTCATGTAACCCTGGGACACAATGCTCAGAACCCAAGGGTCCTGAAGATTAGGGCCAAGCCTCCTGAAAAATTCTCAACCTGCCCCCTGCCAGAACTGAATCGGGGGGCCACACCTTTATGCTTATTTAGGATTTGTGGAAGATTTTTTGTTCTGCTTAGACTTGTTTCAGGAAGAACCTGGCTTCCATGTATTCTTGTAAAGATCAGATTTTTAAGAGGAAGATGACTTTGGATTTTTTGAAGAATGAAAGGAGCAAAAACATCTGTTCTTTCCCTTAGACCTCTTGTGTACTATGTAACTGTTGAAATGATTGAATCCAAACCTGGTCCAAAAAGAATATTTACTTGAAAATAAAGAGATAATATCCTATTCTTGGAAACTATAACTGCAAGCAAAGATTTGAGCAATAATGCTCTTGTCAAAATGGCAAGCACCATATTTTTTAGCATTAATATGAATAATATCAACTACCACATCAAAAATGATATCAACTCTTTAACTTAGGACTCTTCTAGTATAAGGTCAACTAAGGAGTTACACCATAAAGCTTCTACACCTGTTACACAAGCCATACCAATAGCCGGTTTAAACAGGAAACCTGCTTGCAGAAAAATCTTTATATGAAAGGCTTCTAATTTACAATCCATATGGTCTCTAAAAGAAGTACAATCTTCCAATAGGATGATAGTTTGCTTGACCAAAGTTGATAATGCACATCAATGTTAAGAATAGATTCCCATAACTCCACATTTGCAGCACATTCTTGAATTTGGAAGATGGAGCAAAAGGAATTCCAAGTTTTCTTTAGTAATTATTTCTGAAAGAACTTCAGGGACTGGAAAAAAACGTAGAAGAGGGCTTAAAAATGAAGTCCAGTTGATTGACAGTTTTCTCCTCAGACGGTTTTGGTTCTGGAGAACTTCACGTAATATAAAGCGTAAATAGTCAATCTTACGCAGTGTCCTAATCAGGAATAGGAGGTATAGTTGTTAAAACTTTTAATTGAGCTAACAAAATCTTTAAATGCAGGAGCAAAATCCATAGTATCTCTCTGTGGAGTACACAAGAGAGTAGGACAAGCACCCTTAGAGGAGAAAATTGTGACGGACTGACTAGAGGGTGATCCAAACAAGCACTGCATAGTTGAGCAGGAAGATAAATTGAAACATCTTTGCAAAGTACACATAGTGGCCTCTAGTTATCAACGCGTCTACTTACCTGCCTTCGCCGGCCCAATACGCCCGCCTAAGCTTGCCTACCATCGCCACCGCAGACCTGAAAAATCTCGCCAAAGTTATCAATAAAGCTGTCAAAAAGCCGCGCACCAAGTACGGGGCGATGAGCAGTGGACTGTGATAGTTATCACTCATCCGATCTCGCTGCTCTTTGGCTTTTTTACAGCTTTATTGACAAGCTGTCACTAAGCACCCACACTAAACTACACTGTTCTAACCCCTTTCCCGGCGCCCCCGGAGCCCCCCACAACTAAATAAAGTTATTAACCCCTAAACCGCCGCTCCTAGACCCCACCGCAACTCTTATAAATGTAATAACCCCTAAACCGCCGCTCCCGGAGCCCACCGCCACTCTAATAAACTGATTAACCCCTAAACCGCCGCTCCTGGACCTCGCCACCACCTACATAATACCTATTAATCCCTAATCTGCCCTCCCTATACCGCCGCCACCTATAATAAATTTATTAATCCCTTTCCTGACGATCCCGTACCCCGCCGCAACTAAATAAATTGTTTAACCCCTAAACCGCCGCTCCCGGACCCCGCCGCAACCTATATTAACCCCTTAATGACCACAATGTACCCTGTATGTCACTGGTCATTAAGGGTTTTTTCAGGACACAATAGCACAAGTCTAGCAAGAACACAATATTAATGCACTCCCTCCAGCAGACTTTGTGGAATAGAGCAGTCTCAATTCTGGTGGCAAGACCGCGCTATAAAACAATCAAGTCCCAAAAAAAGGCCAGTGACATACAGGGTACGTCGCTGGTCCTTAAGGGGTTAAACTTATTAACAAGGGTGAGAGGAAGCAGCACTCTTAATCCATAGTCAAATTTAAAATCCTATGATTAAGTGCTGCATAGCACGAAACATGTAAGGATTTTGCTCCCCCTCCACTTTTGATGCCTGTATCGTGCTGTGCTGTCTGTCTCTGTTTTATAAGCAAGGAATAAAATTTGGATTTTAAATTTTAAAATAGGTAGCTATTAAATAGTTAATAACTATTTAATAGCTATTGTACCTAGTTAAAATAAATTGAAATTTGCCTGTAAAATAAATCCTAAAATAGCTACAATATAATTATTATTTATATTGTAGCTATATTAGGGTTTATTTTAAAGGTAAGTATTTAGTTTTAAATAGGATTAATTTAGTTAATAATAGTTATAATATTTAGATGTATTTAATTAATATTTAAGTTAGGGGGGTGTTAGGGTTAGGGTTAGACTTAGGTTTAGGGGTTAATAATTTTATTATATTGCGGCGGTGTAGGGGGGGCAGGATAGGGGTTAATACATTTATTATAGGTGGCGACGGTGTAGGGGGGGCAGATTAGGGGTTAATACGTTTAATATAGGTGGCGGCGGGGTCCGGGAGCGGCGGTTTAGGGGTTAATAAGTTTATTATAGTGGCGGTGGGCTCTGGGAGCGGCAGTTTAGGGGGTAATACATTTATTTAGTTGCGGCGGTGTAGGGGGTGACAGATTAGGGGTGTTTAGACTCGGGGTACATGTTAGGGTGTTAGGTGTAGACAGCTCCCATAGGAATCAATTGGATATCTGGCAGCAGCGAACATGAACTTTCGCTATGGTCAGACTCCCATTGATTCCTATGGGATCCGCCGCCTCCAGGGCGGCGGATTGAAAACCAGGTACGCTGGGCCGGAAAAGTGCTGAGCGTACCTGCTAGTTTTTTGATAACTAGCAAAAGTAGTCAGATTGTGCCGAACTTGTGTGCGGAACATCTGGAGTGACGTAAGAATCGATCTGTGTCGGACTGAGTCCGGCGGATCGAAGCTTACGTCACTAAATTCTACTTTTGTCGGTGTGTAGGGCTTGATAACTAAGGCGAATCAGCCTCGCCACAAATACACTGCGGAATTCCAGTGTATTTAAGGTTGACGGCTTGATAACTAGGGTCCATAGTCTAAGAAAAATATGGTCAGTAGATCTCTCCTCTAAAGGGTCTGAGGAAATTGCTGTGGGGACATATTTATAAGGCTCCATGAGAAAATAAATTAGTAAGCCACAGAAATAAAGAATTCCACAGGAAACACGTTTAATGATTTTAAACTGTAAAATATTTGTGCTACTGAAAGAAGTAAAACATAAACACTTTAAAAGATGAATCCCCTTATTAGATACCTGTAGCAAATTAACCAGAAAATAATAAAATCCTTGTACTTAAATTTAATACATTTAATATCCCCGTCGCTCAGAGAAGACCCCTCAAGAGCAGGCTCTGTAACTTAATAAAATATGTTGACAGTGTTACAGAGTTAGAACGCTAAAACATTCTCCAAAACCCACATAGGCAGAATAAATAAAATTTAGTAAATAGTTAATTTGCTACCAGTTGAAAGACAGTGAACTACATAGCACCTCTTAAATAGAAAGCTTATCACACATAAACAGTAAAATGTATATAATATATGTGGCTAAAGTCTGTGTGTAACCTAGCATGTCTATGCTATACATGATAAAAATGTACCTACTAATAGCCTGCGGGCTATGTGAGTGCTTTAAACTTACCTGAAAAGCACCCATTCTACTGTGTTTACCAGCTTCAGAGTAGGCTGACTCTAGTAAAAAAAAAAAAGTCTATCCAGTTCTGTGCAAGCAACAGCAGGGGATTTTGAGAGGGGCACAATGACGACCTAACAGAAGGCTAAGGGACAGGACCCCGCAACACACTTGGCAGGCGTGTGACTATACCCCATAGGGAAATATAATGTCACTATCCAATACTTCATACACCCCTCTGCCCAAGGTCCGCTTCTGAGGGGGATAATGAGTCTCACATAGGTCTGAGATCCCCTTTCAATGTAGAATCTGGAGCACCTCAATTCTTCACCTACTCCTGTGTATATGGAGGGAGGTGCGAGGGTTCAAAAGCTCTTGGTGTTTGGGATATCTTTGCCTCCTACTACATATCAAGGCTCATGGTCTTTCACCCCTAAATGAAAGAAATGCTTGCGTTTTTTTAAAGGGACAGTCTACTCTTGAATTTTATTGTTTAAAAAGAAAGATAATCTCTTTATTACCCATTTACCAGTTTTCATTAACCAAAACACTGTTATATTAATATACTTTTTACCTCTGTGATTACCTTGTATCTAAGCCTCTATTTTAGTTCTTTTGACAGACTGGCATTTTAGCCAATCAGTGCCGACTTAAATAACTCCACGGGAGTGAGCACAATGTAATCTATATTGCACACATAAACTATTGCTGTCTAGCTGTGAAAAACTGTAAAGGGCTTAGAAATTAGCTTATGAGCCAAAGAATACCAAAAGAACAAAAAAAAATTGATGATGATGAGTAAAATGGAAAGTTGTTTAAAATTGCATCTGAATCATGAATCATTCAATTTTGACTAGAATGTCCCATTAAGTAAGCCTATGTTATTGCAAAACCTAGAAATCTGTTACCAGGATCACCTAAAAAGGTAAGAATCCATTTTTACTAGAAATTTAATAAGCAAATAGTTTTTATAGGGTGTTTTATTCCTTTTCTTTGACATGTTAAAAAAAGAGCCAGTGGCTTTCCTAATGTTTTTCCCAATTGAACCTATATAAAATTATTGACAGCAATCATCACTAAAAAGCTACATAGTATTTTGCCATTGAAAATAAAAAAAATGTTTAAAATAAGCTATCTTGATTGGCTCAGGTGTCAGGATTGTTGGCCATAATTTGTTTAAAAAACATATTAACAAATTTGCAGTACTTTTATATGTTCACAGTGTATATGTATATGAGTCCGTGATTGCATGATGACTGTCACATGATATCAGGGCCAGTGTTATTGCATTGATTGATACTGGCTGTCTGCCAGTACCTAAAAAAACGTTTTTTTTAGCAAAAAAATATTTTTAAAATATTTGTATTTTTTATGGTGCTTTTACATAGCGTAGTGTCCTCCCACCTCCCCCCACCCACGATCTTTAGTTTAGGGCCCTCCACACACCCTTTTCCGTAGTGTAGCTGCCCCATCCCTCCCTGTCCCTTTACTTGAATTTTTCCGCAGCGTAGGGCCCCTCCCACTTCCTCTTGCTGCCTCCCGCTTCCACTGCTGGGCCACCCACCCACCACCTAACTTCCTCCAACACCTCCCGCCGGCTCCAGCAGAAGATCGTTACAGACGGTGACACACACAATGTCATCGTCTGTAGCGATCAGGCATCTGCCCTCATATGGAGGCGGAGCACTGATCGGGCTCCGTCTCCATATGCGAGAGATGCCTCAAGCTTCAGGAGCTCCAGATCTCAGCTGTAACTTAACAGCCGAGAGTGCTGGAGCATCCTGAAGTGACAATGTATATATATACACGTTGTGAGGTACAATAGCCAAAGTACCGCAAGACGTATGTATAAGTCATTTTGGGTGAAGGGGTTAAACCTCAAATTTAAGTCCCTAAAGACAGCCCCATGATCACATGCTTTTGTGTTTGCTTTTCACATCAGGGGAAACTAGTAAATGTTAGCCATATAACATTGTGCTGACGCCCGTAGATTCTAACAACACTGCACTAATTGGCATGTATTTATCAAGCCGTCAACCGCAAATACGCTGGAATTCCGCAGCGTATTCGTGGCGACCCTGATTTGCCTTAGTTATCAAACCCTACAAACCGGCAAAAGTAGAATTTAGTGACGTAACATACGATCCGCCGGACTCAGTCTGACACAGACCGATGCTTACGTCACTACAGATGTTCCGAACGCAAGTTCGGCACAATCTGACTACTTTTGGAAGTTATCAAATATCTGCCAGGTACTATTCTGGCCCAGCGTACCTGGAGGCAGCGGATGCCATAGGAATCAATGGGAGTCGGAAAGCAGCTTGAGCTCATGTTCGCTGCTGCCCGATTGATTCCTATGGGAACGTGTACACCTAACACCCTAACATGTACCTCGAGTCTAATCACCCCTAATCTGCCCCCTACACCGCCGCCACATACATTACATGTATTAACCCCTAATCTGCCACGCCGACACCGCTGCCACCTAAATAAAAGTTATTAACCCCTATCCCGCTGCTCCTGGACCCGCCGCAACTAAATAAACTTATTAACCCCTAAACTGCCACACCCGGAGCCCACCGCCACCTACATTATATTTATTAACCCCTAATCTACCCCCCTACACTGCCGCCACCTACATTATATTTATTAACCCCTAATCTGCTCCCCCTACACTGCCGCCACCAACATTATATTTATTAACCCCTAATCTGCCCCCCTACACCGCCGCCACCTACATTATATTTATTAACCCCTAATCTGCCCCCCCCTACACTGCCGCCACCTACATTAAATTTATTAACCCCTAATCTGCCCCCCTACACTGCCGCCACCTACCTACATTTATTAACCCCTAATCTGCCGCCCCCAACGTCGCCGACACTATATTAAATTTATTAACCCCTAAACCTAAGTCTAACCCTAACCCTAACACCCCCTAACTTAAATATAATTTAAATATATCTAAATAAATATTACTATCATTAACTTAATAATTCCTATTTAAAACTAAATATTTACCTATAAAATAAATCCTAAGATAGCTACAATATAACTAATAGTTACATGGCAGCTAGCTTAGGGTTTATTTGTATTAAATTTACAGGCAACTTTGTATTTATTTTAACTAGGTAGAATAGTTACTAAATAGTTATTAACTATTTAATAACTTCCTAGTTAAAATAAAGACAAATATACATGTAAAATAAAACCTAACCTAAGTTACAATTACACCTAACACTACACTACAATTAAATTAATTCCCTAAATTAACTACAATTAAATAAAATTATCTAAAGTACGAAAGAAAAAAACCCACTAAATTACAGAAAATAATAAAATAATTACAAGTTTTTTAAACTAATTACACCTAATCTAATCCCCCTAATAAAATAAGAAAGCCCCCCAAAATAATAAAAAAGCAAATAGAATGCGAGCTCAATCCTATTGGCTGATTGCATCAGCCAACAGGATTTTTCCTAGCTTAATTCTGATTGGCTGATAGAATTCTATCAGCCAATCGGAATTCAAGGGACGCCATCTTGGATGACGTCATTTAAAGGACATTCATTCAGTCGTCGGATGTCGTTAGAAGAGGATGCTCCGTGTCGGATGTCTTGAAGATGGACCCGCTCTGCGTCGGATGGATGAAGATAGAAGATGCCGTCTGGATGAAGACTTCTGCCCGTCTGGAGGACCACTTCTGCCGGCTTTGTGGAGGACTTCGGCCCGGTTGGGTGAAGACTTCTCAAGGTAGGGTGATCTTCAATGGGTTAGTGTTAGGTTTTATTAAGGGGGGATTGGGTGGGTTTTAGAGTAGGGTTGGGTGTGTGGGTGGTGGGTTTTAATGTTGGGGGGGTATTGTACTTTTTTTTACAGGTAAAAGAGCTGATACTTCGGGGCATTGCGACGCAAAAGGCCCTTTTAAGGGCTATTTGTAATTTAGTATAGGGTAGGGCTTTTTATTATTTTTTTTTTTTTTATTATTTTATTAGGGGGATTAGATTAGGTGTAATTAGTTTAAAAAACTTGTAATTATTTTATTATTTTCTGTAATTTAGTGGGGTTTTTTAGTACTTTAGATAATTTTATTTAATTGTAGTTAATTTAGGGAATTAATTTAATTGTAGTGTAGTGTTAGGTGTAATTGTAACTTAGGTTAGGTTTTATTTTACAGGTATATTTGTCTTTATTTTAACTAGGAAGTTATTAAATAGTTAATAACTATTTAATAACTATTCTACCTAGTTAAAATAAATACAAACTTGCCTGTGAAATAAATATAAACTGTAAGCTAGCTACAATGTAACTATTAGTTATATTGTAGCTATCTTAGAGTTTATTTTATAGGTAAGTATTTAGTTTTAAATAGGAATTATTTAGTTAAGATAGTAATATTTATTTAGATATATTTAAATTATATTTACGTTAGGGGGTGTTAGGGTTAGACTTAGGTTTAGGTTAGACGTAGGGGGCGGCAGATTAGGGGTTAATAAGTATAATGTAGGTGGCGGTGGGCTCCGGGAGTGGTGGTTTAGGGGTTAATACATTTATTAGAGTTGCGGCGGGGTCCGGGAGCGGCGGTTTAGGGGTTAAACACTTTATTAGAGTTGTGGCGGGGTCCGGGAGCGGCGGTTTAGGGGTAAACAGTATAGTATAGTGGCGGTGTTTAGTGACAGGGTACCAAGAAAGCTAAAAAAAGCCGAAGAGCAGCGAGATCGATGACTGTTAGTTAACAACAGTCCGCTGCTCATCGCACCGTACTTGGTGTGCGGTTTTTTGACAGCTTTTTTGGTAACTTTGGAGAACGTATTCAGGTCCGCGGCCGCAATGTTAGGCGATCTTAGGCGAGCGTATTGGTGCCGTTGAATGCAAGAAAGTCGACGCTTTGATAAATAGATGCCATTGGCTTAAATGCAAGTCAATAGATAAAGTCATGTGATCAGGAGGCCATCAGAACATGCTTAGAAACAAGGTAATCACAGAGGTAAAACGTGTATTAATATAACCATGTTTTCTGTGCAAAACTGGGGAATGGGTAATAAAGGGATTATCTATTTTTTAAAACAATACAAAAATGTGAGTTAGTAATTAGCAGCTCAGCTCCAGCCCAAGTTAAGTTGATTAGCCAGACAATCCCCTCTCCCTTCCTCCCGTAACCTCATTCTCCCCTCCCTTCCCCCCCTCTCCCCATGTGATCACACTATGATGTATCAACTACATTCTCTCTTCTTTTTGTCTTTGAATATATTTGTTTACCACTTATATTATTATGGTTCCCTCTCCTTAGTTAGAGGGACTGTTGAATATACTGTTACGCAATATTAAACCGGTACATTTGTACTTCTGATATGAACAAACTTGTGTAGGGGTCCTGCGAGTCCCCAGATATGATATGTAATGTTTAAGACTGAATAAAAATGTATATTTATAAAAAAAATAAAAAATAAAAATATGTGAGTTGACTGTCCCTTTAACCATGTTTTTAACAAAATATTTGCTGCTCTTTCATATACATGATAGAAAAAACAAAAGCAATACGTCCCTTTAATGATGAAAAAACATAATTTATGCTTACCTGATAAATTTATTTCTCTTGTAGTGTATCCAGTCCACGGATCATCCATTACTTATGGGATATTAACTCCTCCCCAACAGGAAGTGCAAGAGGATTCACCCAGCAGAGCTGCTATATAGCTCCTCCCCTAACTGCCATTACCAGTCATTCGACCGAAAACATGCAGAGAAAGGAAAACCATAGGGTACAGTGGTGACTGTAGTTTAATGGAAAAATTACCTGCCTTAAAGTGACAGGGCGGGCCGTGGACTGGATACACTACAAGAGAAATAAATTTATCAGGTAAGCATAAATTATATTTTCTCTTGTTAAGTGTATCCAGTCCACGGATCATCCATTACTTATGGGATACCAATACCAAAGCTAAAGTACACGGATGACGGGAGGGACAGGCAGGCTCTTTATACGGAAGGAACCACTGCCTGAAGAACCTTTCTCCCAAAAACAGCCTCCGAAGAAGCAAAAGTGTCAAATTTGTAAAATTTGGAAAAAGTATGAAGAGAAGACCAAGTTGCAGCCTTGCAAATCTGTTCAACAGAAGCCTCATTCTTAAAGGCCCAAGTGGAAGCCACAGCTCTAGTAGAATGTGCTGTAATTCTTTCAGGAGGCTGCTGTCCAGCAGTCTCATAGGCTAACCGTATTATGCTACGAAGCCAAAAGGAGAGAGAGGTAGCCGAAGCTTTTTGACCTCTCCTCTGACCAGAATAAACGACAAACAGGGAAGACGTTTGTCGAAAATCCTTAGTTGCCTGTAGATAAAATTTCAGGGCACGGACTACATCTAGATTGTGTAGCAGACGTTCCTTTTTCGAAGAAGGATTAGGACACAAAGATGGAACCACAATCTCTTGATTGATATTCCTGTTAGTGACCACCTTAGGTAGGAACCCAGGTTTAGTACGCAGAACTACCTTGTCTGAATGAAAAATCAGATAAGGAGAATCACAATGTAAGGCAGATAACTCAGAGACTCTTCGAGCCGAGGAAATCGCCATTAAAAACAGAACTTTCCAAGATAACAACTTGATATCAATGGAATGAAGGGGTTCAAACGGAACCCCCTGTAAAACATTAAGAACTAAGTTCAAACTCCATGGTGGAGCAACAGTTTTAAACACAGGCTTGATCCTAGCTAAAGCCTGACAAAAAGCTTGAACGTCCGGAACTTCTGACAGACGTTTGTGTAAAAGAATGGACAGAGCTGAAATCTGTCCCTTTAAGGAACTAGCGGATAAACCCTTTTCTAAACCTTCTTGTAGAAAAGACAATATCCTCGGAATCCTAACCTTACTCCATGAGTAACTCTTGGATTCGCACCAATATAAGTATTTGCGCCATATCTTATGGTAAATCTTTCTGGTAACAGGCTTCCTAGCCTGTATTAAGGTATCAATAACTGACTCAGAAAAACCACGTTTTGATAAAATCAAGCGTTCAATTTCCAAGCAGTCAGCTTCAGAGAAATTAGATTTTGATGTTTGAAGGGACCCTGGATCAGAAGGTCCTGTTTCAGAGGTAGTGACCAAGGTGGACAGGATGACATGTCCACTAGATCTGCATACCAAGTCCTGCGTGGCCATGCAGGCGCTATTAGAATCACTGATGCTCTCTCCTGTTTGATTCTGGCAATCAATCGAGGAAGCATCGGGAAGGGTGGAAACACATAAGCCATCCCGAAGGTCCAAGGTGCTGTCAAAGCATCTATCAGAACCGCTCCCGGATCCCTGGATCTGGACCCGTAACGAGGAAGCTTGGCGTTCTGTCGAGACGCCATGAGATCTATCTCTGGTTTGCCCCAACGTCGAAGTATTTGGGCAAAGACCTCCGGATGAAGTTCCCACTCCCCCGGATGAAAAGTCTGACGACTTAAGAAATCCGCCTCCCAGTTCTCCACTCCCGGGATGTGGATTGCTGACAGGTGGCAAGAGTGAGACTCTGCCCAGCGAATTATCTTTGATACTTCCATCATTGCTAGGGAGCTTCTTGTCCCTCCCTGATGGTTGATGTAAGCTACAGTCGTGATGTTGTCCGACTGAAACCTGATGAACCCCCCGAGTTGTTAACTGGGGCCAAGCCAGAAGGGCATTGAGAACTGCTCTCAATTCCAGAATGTTTATTGGTAGGAGACTCTCCTCCTGATTCCATTGTCCCTGAGCCTTCAGAGAATTCCAGACAGCGCCCCAACCTAGTAGGCTGGCGTCTGTTGTTACAATTATCCAGTCCGGCCTGCTGAATGGCATCCCCCTGGACAGATGTGGCCGAGAAAGCCACCATAGAAGAGAATTTCTGGTCTCTTGATCCAGATTCAGAGTAGGGGACAAGTCTGAGTAATCCCCATTCCACTGACTTAGCATGCACAATTGCAGCGGTCTGAGATGTAGACGTGCAAAGGGTACTATGTCCATTGCTGCTACCATTAAGCCGATCACCTCCATGCATTGAGCTACTGACGGGTGTTGAATGGAATGAAGGACACGGCATGCATTTTGAAGCTTTGTTAACCTGTCTTCTGTCAGGTAAATCTTCATTTCTACAGAATCTATAAGAGTCCCCAAGAAGGGAACTCTTGTGAGTGGAAAGAGAGAACTCTTCTTTTCGTTCACCTTCCATCCATGCGACCTTAGAACTGCCAGTACTAACTCTGTATGAGACTTGGCAGTTTGAAAGCTTGAAGCTTGTATCAGAATGTCGTCTAGGTACGGAGCTACCGCAATTCCTCGCGGTCTTAGTACCGCCAGAAGAGCACCCAGAACCTTTGTGAAGATTCTCGGAGCCGTAGCCAATCCGAATGGAAGAGCTACAAACTGGTAATGCCTGTCTAGAAAGGCAAACCTTAGATACCGGTAATGATCTTTGTGAATCGGTATGTGAAGGTAAGCATCCTTTAAATCCACTGTGGTCATGTACTGACCCTTTTGGATCATGGGTAAAATTGTCCGAATAGTTTCCATTTTGAACGATGGAACTCTTAGGAATTTGTTTAGGATCTTTAAATCCAAGATTGGCCTGAAAGTTCCCTCTTTTTTGGGAACCACAAACAGATTTGAGTAAAACCCTTGTCCTTGTTCCGACCGTGGAACCGGATGGATCACTCCCATTAATAAAAGATCTTGTACGCAGCGTAAAAACGCCTCTTTCTTTATTTGGTTTGTTGACAACCTTGACAGATGAAATCTCCCTCTTGGGGGAGAGAATTTGAAGTCTAGAAGATATCCCTGAGATATGATCTCTAACGCCCAGGGATCCTGGACATCTCTTGCCCAAGCCTGGGCGAAGAGAGAAAGTCTGCCCCCCACTAGATCCGTTCCCGGATCGGGGGCCCTCGATTCATGCTGTCTTAGGGGCAGCAGCAGGTTTCCTGGCCTGCTTGCCCTTGTTCCAGGACTGGTTAGGTCTCCAGCCTTGTCTGTAGCGAGCAACAGCTCCTTCCTGTTTTGGTGCAGAGGAAGTTGATGCTGCTCCTGCTTTGAAATTACGAAAGGAACGAAAATTAGACTGTCTAGCCTTAGGTTTGGCTCTGTCTTGAGGCAGGGCATGGCCTTTACCTCCTGTAATGTCAGCGATAATTTCTTTCAACCCGGGCCCGAATAAGGTCTGCCCTTTGAAAGGTATATTAAGCAATTTAGATTTAGAAGTAACGTCAGCTGACCAGGATTTTAGCCACAGTGCTCTGCGTGCCTGAATGGCGAATCCGGAATTCTTAGCCGTAAGTTTAGTTAAATGTACTACGGCATCTGAAATAAATGAGTTAGCTAACTTAAGGGCTTTAAGCTTGTGTGTAATCTCATCTAATGGAGCTGATTCAAGTGTCTCTTCCAGAGACTCAAACCAAAATGCTGCTGCAGCCGTGACAGGCGCAATGCATGCAAGAGGTTGCAATATAAAACCTTGTTGAACAAACATTTTCTTAAGGTAACCCTCTAACTTTTTATCCATTGGATCTGAAAAGGCACAGCTATCCTCCACCGGGATAGTGGTACGCTTAGCTAAAGTAGAAACTGCTCCCTCCACCTTAGGGACCGTTTGCCATAAGTCCCGTGTGGTGGCGTCTATTGGAAACATCTTTCTAAATATCGGAGGGGGTGAGAACGGCACACCGGGTCTATCCCACTCCTTAGTAACAATTTCAGTAAGTCTCTTAGGTATAGGAAAAACGTCAGTACTCGCCGGTACCGCAAAATATTTATCCAACCTACACATTTTCTCTGGTATTGCAACTGTGTTACAATCATTCAGAGCCGCTAACACCTCCCCTAGTAATACACAGAGGTTTTCCAGCTTAAATTTAAAATTTGAAATATCTGAATCCAGTTTGTTTGGATCAGAACCGTCACCCGCAGAATGAAGCTCTCCGTCCTCATGTTCTGCAAATTGTGACGCAGTGTCTGACATGGCCCTAATATTATCAGCGCACTCTGTTCTCACCCCAGAGTGATCACGCTTACCTCTTAGTTCTGGTAATTTAGCCAAAACTTCAGTCATAACAGTAGCCATATCCTGTAATGTGATTTGTAATGGCCGCCCAGATGTACTCGGCGCTACAATATCACGCACCTCCCGAGCGGGAGATGCAGGTACTGACACATGAGGCGAGTTAGTCGTAACTCTCCCCTCGTTGTTTGGTGAAATATGTTCAATTTGTACAGATTGACTTTTATTTAAAGTAGCATCAATACAGTTAGTACATAAATTTATATTGGGCTCCACTTTGGCTTTAGCACATATAGCACCGATATCTTCCTCTGAATCAGACATGTTTAACACACTAGCAAATAAACTAGCAACTTGGAAATACTTTTCAAGTAATTTACTATAATATGAAAACGTACTGTGCCTATAAGAAGCACAGAAAAAGTTATGACAGTTGAAAATTAATAAACTGAAAAGTTATAGCATCAAATCTTTGCAAAAAAACACAATTTTAGCAAAGGATTGCTCCCATTAGCAAAGGATAACTAACCCTGATAGCAGAAAAAAATAAATAAAAAAAAAATACAGAAATAAACGTTTTTTTATCACAGTCAACTACAATCTCACAGCTCTGCTGTGAGTGATTACCTCCCTCAAAACAAGTTTTGAAGACCCCTGAGTTCTGTAGAGATGAACCGGATCATGCAGGGAAGACAATAAACTTCTGACTGAATTTTTTTGATGCGTAGCAAAAGCACCAAAAAAGGCCCCTCCCCCTCACACATAACAGTGAGAGAGATCAGTAAACTGTCATAAATTAAATAAATTGACTGCCAAGTGGAAAAAAATAGTGCCCAAAACATTTTTTCACCCAGTACCTCAGAAAATTAAACGATTTTACATGCCAGCAAAAAACGTTTAACATTAATAAATTGAGTGTTATTAAAAAGCCTGTTGCTAGTCCCTGCAAATTAGGCTAAAGTTTTATGCATACAGTATAATTCCAGTGAAGTGCCATTCCCCAGAATACTGAAGTGTAAAATATACATACATGACAGCCTGATACCAGTTGCTGCTACTGCATTTAAGGCTGAGTTTACATTATATCGGTATGGCAGAATTTTCTCATCAATTCCATTGTCAGAAAATAATAAGCTGCTACATACCTCTTTGCAGATTAATCTGCCCGCTGTCCCCTGATCTGAAGTTTACCTCTCCTCAGATGGCCGAGAAACAGCAATATGATCTTAACTACTCCGGCTAAAATCATAGAAAAACTCAGGTAGATTCTTCTTCAAATTCTACCAGAGAAGGAATAACACACTCCGGTGCTATTATAAAATAACAAACTTTTGATTGAAGGTATGAAACTAAGTATAATCACCACAGTCCTCTCACACATCCTATCTATTCGTTGGGTGCAAGAGAATGACTGGTAATGGCAGTTAGGGGAGGAGCTATATAGCAGCTCTGCTGGGTGAATCCTCTTGCACTTCCTGTTGGGGAGGAGTTAATATCCCATAAGTAATGGATGGTCCGTGGACTGGATACACTTAACAAGAGAAATAATACATGTGTGCAAATAAATAATTACCAGTACTTACCTTAAAGTCCATGCTCTGCATTGAGGACTGAGTTGTATGGCAAAGGGAAGCCAGCTGAGCAGCAGCTAGCAGAGCATTTTTCTGGGTAATTTGACAGGCCAAGGCTACCTGCATATTCTCTACACCGGATTTATGTAGAAGCTTAAAAAATAAATAAATATATAAATCACCAAGTGGAATGAAAATTATTGTGGCAATTGCATATTTACACTATTTACACAATGGAAAAAATAACAGTTAAATATAAAATAAATGTAAAATAAAAGTAGCCCTGAAAAGCTGCCCAGAGCTTACCTGCAATATACCATCTCTTGTCCAGAAACTAAATTTGCCAATTTGGTTTTCATCAATTTCATGAATTGCAAGAAGGTTTGTTGACGGAATGTACCTAAATTAATGGAAACAATATATATTCATTAGTTATTTACTTTTGCTGTAAATCCCCTCTGTGTGCCTGTTCCCCAGAGCTCAAATTCTGTAGCCTAAGTATGTTACAAAAATGCTGCCAATAACCTGACCCTGCACTACACTGGGATAGGCAAACTTTTTCAGTAAAGGGCCAGATAGTAAGTAATTTATGCCTAGATTACGAGTTTGGCGTTAGCCTTAAAAAGCAGCGTTGAGAGGTCTGGCAGGTACAGGTGTACTGCTCACTTTTCTTCCGCGACTCAAGGCTACCGCAAATCCCCTTACGTCAATTGCGTATCCTATCTTTTTAATGGGATTTGCCTAACGCTGGTATTACGAGTCTTGGAAGAAGTGAGCGGTAGACCCTCTCCAGTCTACCGCATTTAAAAGTCAGTAGTTAAGAGTTTTATGGGCTAACGCCGGAACTAAAGTGCTACAAAGTACACTGACACCCATAAATTACATATTAACCCCTAAGCTGAGCCCCCCCCCCACATCGCAAACACTATAATACATTTTTTTAACCCCTAACCTGCCGACCGGACATCGCCGCCACCTACATTATACTTATGAACCCCTAATCTGCTGCCCCTATTATCGCCGACAACTACATTATAATTATTAACCCCTAATCTGCCGACCCAACGTCGCCGTAACCTAGCTACACTTATTAACCCCTAATCTGCCAACCCCAACGTCGCCGCTACTATAATAAATGTATTAACCCCTAAACCTAAGTCTAACCCTAAGTCTAACCCCCCCTAACTTAAATATAATTTAAATTAAACGAAATAAATTTACTACAATTAAATAAATTATTCCTATTTAAAACTAAATACTTACCAATAAAATTAACCCTAATATAGCTAGAATATAACTAATAGTTACATTGTATCTATCTTAGGGTTTATTTTTATTTTATTTTACTGGCAAGTTTGTATTTATTTTAACTAGGTACAATAGTTATTAAATAGTTAATAACTATTTAATAACTACCTAGCTAGAATAAATACAAAATTACCTGTAAAATAAATCCTAACCTAAGTTACAATTACACCTAACACTACTCTATAAATAAATAAATTAACTAAATTAAATTAAACTAATTACATTTAAATGAAATAAACTAAATTACGGAAACCCCCCACTAAATTACAGAAAATAAAAAAAGAATTACAAGAATTTTAAACTAATTACACCTAATCTAATCCCCCTAATAAAATAAAAAAGCACCCCCAAAATAATAAAATTCCCTAGCCTATACTAAATTACAAATAGGGCCTTTTGCGGGGCATTGCCCCAAAGTAATCAGCTCTTTTACCTGTACCTCTTTTCTGAGGCTAAAAAAACTCATAATACCAGCGTTGTCTTAAGGGAGCAGTAAGAAAAAAAGGAGCGTTAGCACCGCACAGCCTTACCGACAAAACTTGTGATCTAGCCGTTAGTATCTGCAGGCCAAGAGGCAAAATCAAGCATAGTTATGTATATAAGTAAGTAACTTACTTTGGTTGCGGCCTAACTTTTATTTTTTTTATTTCTCTGATTCTTGCTTGTGTGCCCGAGTCTTCAGACTGGCCAGAAACACAAGTTATGGAGCAGCAGTCACAAAGACCGCTGCTCCATAACCCTGTCCGCCTGCTCTGAGCGGACAGGAATCGCCGGAATTCAACCGGATTGAGTATAATCGGGTTGACACCTCCCTGCTGGCGGCCCATTGGCCGCGAGTCTGCAGGGGGCGGTGTTGCACCAGCAGCTCTTGTGAGCTGCTGGTGCAATGCTGAATACGGTGAGTGTATTGCGCTCCGCATTCAGCGATGTCTTGCGGACTTGATCCGCATTGTCGGATCAGGTCCGCAAGACATTTGATAAATAGGCCCCATTGGCCTCTATTTAACAAGGTCTGGCGGACCTGATCCGACAGTGCGGATCAGGTCTGCCAGACCTCGCTGAATACGGAGAGCAATACACTCTCTGTATTCACCATTGCAACGCCGCCCCCTGCAGACTCGCGGCCAATGGGCCGCCAGCAAGGGGGTGTCAATCAACCCGATCGTACATGATCGGGTGATTTCCGGCGATGTCTGTCCGCCTGCTCAGAGCAGGCGGATAGGTTATGGAGCAGTGGTCTTTGTGACCGCTGCTTCATAACTGCTGTTTCTGGCGAGCCTGAAGGCTCGCCAGAAACACGGGGCATCAAGCTCCATACGGAGTTTGATAGATAGGCCCCATTGTCTCTGTCTCAACTATTCAACTCTTTGCTAAATCAACCATAGATAATACATAAATAAATGACAGTGGCTGTTTTCCAATAAAGCTTTGTTTATGGACACTGAAGTCTAATAAATATATATACAGTATATAACTTTCAAGCATCATTAAATATTATTATTTTCCCACACATTTAAACATGTAAAAACCATTCTTGGATTGCAGACCATACAAAAACAGGCAGCGTGCCTGATTTGGAATCCAGGCAGTAGGTTTGGAGCAGTGCACAAACTTATTTACAGCTATACAATCACAATCAGCTAACATAAACATTGTTTTAAAGAGACAGTAATCACCAGCTAGCTCCCAGTGCTGCACTGGTGCTCCTAAACCTACCTAAGTATGTTTTTCAACAAAACATACCAGAAGAATAAAGTAAATTTGATAAAAAAAATAGTAAATTGAATGCTCTTTCTGGATGACCAGTTTAATTTTGACTTTAAAGTCTATTTAAGTGAGTTGATTGAAAAGTTATTTTCTAGGTTCCAGACAATTATTTTCCAGCTACCCTGACACTTCTTTTTAAATGTACCCACTTTATGGATAAAGGGTATCTGGAAAAAAAATTCCAAATGTGGAAATGAAAGAAGAATGTAGGTTTCAAGCAAAGGGGTTAAACACATATAAGTACCGCTTGGGACCAAGAGCACCGCAGATCCTAAGTGAAAACTGTTGCTGACCCAATCATCAGCTCTAGTCGCTAGTTGCATGGTTGTGCAACTAGCACTGCGAAAGATTCCTCTTAGGACCTGCAGTGCTCTGCAGGTCTTGAATGGTTCCTCTAATATGTGTTTAACCTCTTTGAGGGGCACTCTTCTTAAAATCACATCCTGTAACTAATTAGAGTATGCAATTTTTTGGAATAAAATGGCCCTTTAAGATTAAAAGAGCAACAAATTGAATGTGTATTAGTCAAAGAACTGTTTACATAAAGAAACATAATGACCTAATAGAAATGTGGCATGAGTGCATTTAAGTTTAAAATAATCATTTTTGCATTATATTAATATTAGCAAAAAATGAGAAAGCCAGCACTGGCATGTATCAGGAATGTCTGAGCAGGTGCTATGTTTGCATTTGGGTAAGTATGCTCAGCATATGTGCATATGCTGCTAAAAAATGGTGGATTTTACTATCAGCATTTTTACCAATGCAAGTATATTGCAAAAATGCTTATAATCCCAATTGTAATGCACTCATGCATGGTTCAGTTTTGACTATTATGTCCCTTTGATTGCAGAACTAAATCAGTTACTAAGAAGAAGATGCATATCCTAGGTATGACAATATTCTCTATCGGCTAGATTACGAGTTGTGCGTTAGGGTTAAAATGCAACGTCATATGTCTTGAAGATAGACCCACTCCGCGCCGGATGGATGAAGATAGAAGATGCCGTCTGGATGAAGACTTCTGCCCATCTGGAGGACCACTTCTGCCCGGTTGGGTGAAGACGTCTCACGGTAGGGTGATCTTCAATGGGTTAGTGTTAGGTTTTTTTAAGGGGGGATTGGGTGGGTTTTAGAGTAGGGTTGGTGGTGGGTTTTAATGTTGGGGGGTATTTGTACTTTTTTTTTACAGGTAAAAGAGCTGATTACTTTGGGGCAATGCCCCGTAAAAGGCCCTTTTAAGGGCTATTTGTAATTTAGTGTAGGGTAGGGCTTTTATTTACAAAGTAACAGGAGCGGCCGCTCCAAGCTCACTTGTCGGCGTCCGATTGCAGGCTCAGGCGGATGACGTCACAGGCGCTTCCGTATAGCAGCTTGACTCTAACACTCGCGGTGGCAGGGTGCAATGCCCGAAAGGCAACAAATCACTTGCCATATGGTATCCAAACGAAAAAAGAGGTCAGGCAGCACATAGCAATAAAATATGATAAGCTTTATTCTTCACTCAGGGCACACAGGTACAACATGGGATAAACGTCTGATGCGTTTCACGCCCCCTAGTGGCATTTCATCAGAGTCTCTGATGAAACGCCACTAGGGGGCGTGAAACGCATCAGACGTTTATCCCATGTTGTACCTGTGTGCCCTGAGTGGAGAATAAAGCTTATTATATTTTATTGCTATGTGCTGCCATACCTCTTTTTTCGTTAGGGCTTTTTTTTATTTTGGGGGCTTTTTTATTTTGTTAGGGGGATTAGAGTAGGTGTAATTAGTTTCAAAATCTTGTAATTTTTTTTATTATTTTCTGTAATTTAGTGGGGGTTTTTTTTTCGTACTTTAGATAATTTTTTTAAATTGTAATTAATTGTATTTAGTTTAGGGAATTTATTTAATTATAGTGTAGTGTTAGGTGTAATTTTAGAGGTAAATTTGTCTTTATTTTAACTAGGTAGTTATTAAATAGTTAATAACTATTTAATAACTATTGTACCTAGTTAAAATAAATACAAAGTTGCCTGTAAAATAAAAATAAACCCTAAGATAGATACAATGTAACTATTAGTTATATTGTAGCTATCTTAGGGTTTATTTTATAGGTAAGTATTTAGTTTTAAATAGGAATTATTTAGGTAATTGTAGTAATTTTATTTAGATTTATTGTAATTATATTTAAGTTAGGGGGTGTTAGGGTTAGACTTAGGTTTAGGGGTTAATACATTTAATATAGTGGTGGCGACATTGTGGGTAGCAGATTAGGGGTTAATAAATGTAGTTAGGTTATGGCGACATTGATTAGGTGGAAGATTAGGGGTTAATAATATAATGTAGGTGTCGGCGATGTCGGGGGCAGCAGATTAGGGGTTAATAAGTGTAAGATTAGGGGTGTTTAGACTCAGGGTTCATGTTAGGGTGTTAGGTGTAGACATAAATTTTATTTCCCCATAGGAATCAATGGGGCTGCGTTAGGAGCTGAACGCTGCTTTTTTGCAGGTGTTAGGTTTTTTTTTCAGCCGGCTCTCCCCCATTGATTCCTATGGGGAAATCGTGCACAAGCACATTTTACCAGCTTACCGCTAACGTAAGCAGCGCTGGTATTGAGGTGAGATGTGGAGCTAAATTTTGCTCTTTTTTTGAGGTTAACACCGGGTTTGTAAAATCCCTTAATACCAGCGCTGTCTGCAAGTGAGCGGTGAGGGAAAACTGCTCATTAGCACCGCACCTCTCCTAACGCAAAACTCGTAATCTAGGTGTATGTGTTTAAATCTGTCCTTCACAGCTTTTTGATGGCAAGTACTTCCATAAAACACAATTTTCTACTTCCATCACAATAGGATGATAACATGTCACATGACCACCACACAAGTCAATGAGAATAATTTATACTCACCTGTCCACAGAACTTTCCTCTCCCAGTACAGCAGTGATGAACAATGGTGGGAGCTGAACTGCCTCAGTCTTGTGAGATGCAAACTCAAAATGGACTGGCCTTAGGTAGAGGTGAAAATCACTGAATCCCATTTCTGCAGCATAACTCTTATAGGTCCTGTAATGCAGAAAGGATAAATATGTTGCTGATCTTTTCTGCAAACCACTGTTTGTTTTTTTACTAAATATATTTTAAATAAATCTAGGAAAAAAATAAATTGTAAAAAAATAACATTAATGCTAGAGTTTAACTCTTCATTCAAATGTGAAAAAGATGGAAAGTTCCTACTTTAATAAGTATTACGATAAACTGTTAGTAAATTCAAATTTTCAAAAAATATTTATAACTTTTCAGTGGATTAACAAATGGGGCTAAATTGTATCATTTTATATCAGACATGATCCACTACAAATCTTGTTTCAAGGAAATTGGATTAGTACTTTTGAGTAATTTAGATTTGAAAAATGATGTTCTTTGTATGACAATATCAGAAATTTCTGCCAATGATTAAAGTGAAGGTACATTTTGGTGAATGAAAGCCCATTTTTTAAAAATACTATTAAAAACAGGGGCACTTTCATTCATCAAAGTTTAGAAAGCAGCCGTTTTGATTAAAAATGTACCTTTCTTCTTTTCACAGCCGGAGCAGCTTCCCCCACCCGGAGATCCTCTCTTCACACGTCATCAATGCCTAATCCGGCTTCCTCCAATAACGGCTTTCCCGCCAGGGGAGTCATTGCCTGAGGCCATGCCGTGATTGAAGGAAACCGGATTAGGCAAAGTTAAGTAGATGAAACATGTAAAATCATATTTATGCATTATTCATATTTAATAAGATGTTATACTGTGTATTTAGTGTAAATATTTCACATTCTAATGTTCTCCAAAAGGCAGAACATATTGTTATACATAATCATGTATGTGTGAATATATATATATATATATATATATATATATATATATATATATATATATATATAGGGATAAATATATATTGTGTCAAAATACAATCCCATATGTAGAAATATGTATTTATGGATAAATAGAACACATTCTGCTATGTGACGAACATTGGTATGTGAAATATTCATATTTTTATGCCGGGTTAGCGCACATGAGAATATGTGATCGGGTTTGCATGCATATTGGGTGTTAGTTTTTTTTCCCATTTTGTTTGCTCCATTGACTTCTATGGGGGCACAAGTGAACATGCACAAGATATTCTAAGTTCGGCTTTTTGCGCTTGTCAGGTTAGCGAAAACAGTTTACTTTCAACTCATAATACGAGTGCAACCTGAAAAACACAAAAAGCTTACTTCTAGCGCAGTTAAAGTGATTGTAAAATTCAGACTATAAGATTGTTGCAATGAAGAATATATTAGTTTGCAAGTAAAACACATATATATATATTTTTTAAATGTATATATATTTTCTAATAAAAGATTTATAATCCTAATTGGTATTGTCTATTCCTCCATGCCCCTTCATTTCCTCTTTTGGCTGGGCTGTGATGTATAGAGCAGTCCCACACACTCTCTACGTAGGCTTTCTAAGGCCTAGATTTAGAGTTTGGCGGTAGCCGTGAAAACCAGCGTTAGAGGCTCCTAACGCTGGTTTTAGGCTACCGCCGGTATTTGGAGTCAGTCAGGAAAGGGTCTAACGCTCACTTTCCAGCCGTGACTTTTCCATACCGCAGATCCCCTTACGTCAATTGCGTATCCTATCTTTTCAATGGGATCTTTCTAACTCCGGTATTTAGAGTCGTGTCTGAAGTGAGCGTTAGAAATCTAACGACAAAACTCCAGCCGCAGAAAAAAGTCAGTAGTTAAGAGCTTTCTGGGCTAACGCCGGTTTATAAAGCTCTTCACTACTGTGCTCTAAAGTACACTAACACCCATAAACTACCTATGTACCCCTAAACCGAGGTCCCCCCACATCGCCGCCACTCGATTCAAATTTTTTAACCCCTAATCTGCCGACCGCCACCTACGTTATACTTATGTACCCCTAATCTGCTGCCCCTAACACCGCCGACCCCTATATTATATTTATTAACCCCTAACCTGCCCCCCACAACGTCGCCGCCAGCTACCTACACTTATTAACCCCTAATCTGCCGAGCGGATCTCACCGCTACTATAATAAAGTTATTAACCCCTAATCCGCCTCACTCCCGCCTCAATAACCCTATAATAAATAGTATTAACCCCTAATCTGCCCTCCCTAACATCACCGACACCTAACTTCAATTATTAACCCCTAATCTGCCGACCGAATCTCGCCGCTATTCTAATAAATGGATTAACCCCTAAAGCTAAGTCTAACCCTAACACTAACACCCCCCTAAGTTAAATATAATTTAAATCTAACGAAATAAATTAATTCTTATTAAATAAATTATTCCTATTTAAAGCTAAATACTTACCTGTAAAATAAACCCTAATATAGCTACAATATAAATTATAATTATATTATAGCTATTTTAGGATTAATATTTATTTTACAGGTAACTTTGTATTTATTTTAACCAGGTACAATAGCTATTAAATAGTTAAGAACTATTTAATAGCTAAAATAGTTAAAATAATTACAAAATTACCTGTAAAATAAATCCTAACCTAAGTTACAATTAAACCTAACACTACACTATCAATAAATTAATTAAATAAAATACCTACAATTATCTACAATTAAACCTAACACTACACTATCAATAAATGAATTAAATACAATACCTACAAATAACTACGATTAAATAAACTAACTAAAGTACAAAAAATAAAAAAGAACTAAGTTACAAAAAAGAAAAAAATATTTACAAACATTAGAAAAAAATTACAACAATTTTAAACTAATTACACCTACTCTAAGCCCCCTAATAAAATAACAAAGACCCCCAAAATAAAAAAATGCCCTACCCTATTCTAAATTACAAAAGTTCAAAGCTCTTTTACCTTACCAGCCCTGAACAGGGCCCTTTGCGGGGCATGCCCCAAAGAATTCAGCTCTTTTGCCTGTAAAAAAAAACACATACAATACCCCCCCCAACATTACAACCTACCACCCACATACCCCTAATCTAACCAAAACCCCCCTTAAATAAACCTAACACTAAGCCCCTGAAGATCTTCCTACCTTATCTTCACCATACCAGGTTCACCGATCGATCCAGAAGAGCTCCTCCAATGTCTTGATCCAAGCCCAAGCGGGGGGCTGAAGAGGTCCATGATCCGCCTGAAGTCTTCATCCAAGCGGGAGCTGAAGAGGTCCATGATCCGGCTGAAGTCTTCTATCAACGGCATCTTCAATCTTCTTTCTTCAGGATCCGTGTTTATCCCACCGACGCGGAACATCCATCTTCACCGACGACTTCCCGACGAATGACGGTTCCTTTAAGGGACGTCATCCAAGATGGCGTCCCTCGAATTCCGATTGGCTGATAGGATTCTATCAGCCAATCGGAATTAAGGTAGGAATATTCTGATTGGCTGATGGAATCAGCCAATCAGAATCAAGTTCAATCCGATTGGCTGATCCGATCAGCCAATCAGATTGAGCTCGCATTCTATTGGCTGATCGGAACAGCCAATAGAATGCGAGCTCAATCTGATTGGCTGATCGGATCGGCCAATCGGATTGAACTTGATTCTGATTGGCTGATTCCATCAGCCAATCAGAATATTCCTACCTTAATTCTGATTGGCTGATAGAATCCTATCAGCCAATCAGAATTCGAGGGACGCCTTCTTGGATGACGTCCCTTAAAGGAACCGTCATTCGTCGGGAAGTCGTCGGTGAAGATGGATGTTCCGCGTCGGCGGGATGAACACGGATCCTGAAGAAAGAAGATTGAAGATGCCGTTGATAGAAGACTTCAGCCGGATCATGGACCTCTTCAGCTCCCGCTTGGATGAAGACTTCAGCTGGATCATGGACCTCTTCAGCCCCCCGCTTGGGCTTGGATCAAGACATCGGAGGAGCTCTTCTGGATCGATCGGTGAACCTGGTATGGTGAAGATAAGGTAGGAAGATCTTCAGGGGCTTAGTGTTAGGTTTATTTAAGGGGGTTTGGGTTAGATTAGGGGTATGTGGGTGGTGGGTTGTAATGTTGGGGGGGGTATTGTATGTGTTTTTTTACAGGCAAAAGAGCTGAATTCTTTGGGGCATGCCCCGCAAAGGGCCCTGTTCAGGGCTGGTGAGGTAAAAGAGCTTTGAACTTTTGTAATTTAGAATAGGGTAGGGCATTTTTTTATTTTGGGGGTCTTTGTTATTTTATTAGGGGCTTAGAGTAGGTGTAATTAGTTTAAAATTGTTGTAATTTTTTTCTAATGTTTGTAAATATTTTTTTATTTTTTGTAACTTAGTTATTTTTTATTTTTTGTACTTTAGTTAGTTTATTTAATTGTATTTATTTGTAGGAATTATTTAATTCATTTATTGATAGTGTAGTGTTGTTTAATTGTAGGTAATTGTAGGTATTTTATTTAATTTATTTATTGATAGTGTAGTGTTAGGTTTAATTGTAACTTAGGTTAGGATTTATTTTACAGGTAATTTTGTAATTATTTTAACTATTTTAGCTATTAAATAGTTCTTAACTATTTAATAGCTATTGTACCTGGTTAAAATAAATACAAAGTTACCTGTAAAATAAATATTAATCCTAAAATAGCTATAATATAATTATAATTTATATTGTAGCTATATTAGGGTTTATTTTACAGGTAAGTATTTAGCTTTAAATAGGAATAATTTATTTAATAATAGTTAATTTATTTCGTTAGATTTAAATTATATTTAACTTAGGGGGGTGTTAGTGTTAGGGTTAGACTTAGCTTTAGGGGTTAATACATTTATTATAGTAGCGCTCAGGTCCGGTCGGTAGATTAGGGGTTAATAAGTGTAGTTAGGTGGAGGCGACGTTGGGGGCGGCAGATTAGGGGTTAATAAATATAATATAGGGGTCGGCGATGTTAGGGCAGCAGATTAGGGGTACATAGGGATAATGTAGGTGGCGGGGGTGTACGGAGCGGCAGATTAGGGGTTAAAAATAATATGCAGGGGTCAGCGATAGCGGGGGCGGCAGATTAGGGGTTAATAAGTGTAAGGTTAGGGGTGTTTAGACTTGGGGTACATGTTAGAGTGTTAGGTGCAAACAATGGGGCTGCGTTAGGAGCTGAACGCAGCTTTTTTGCAGGTGTTAGGTTTTTTTTCAGCTCAAACAGCCCCATTGTTTTCTATGGGGGAATCGTGCACGAGCACGTTTTTGAAGCTGGCCGCGTCCGTAAGCAACTCTGGTATCGAGAGTTGCAGTGGCGGTAAATATGCCTGTACGCTCCCTTTTTGGAGCCTAACGCAGCCATTCTGTGAACTCTCAATACCAGAGGTATTTAAAAGGTGCGGCCAGAAAAAAGCCAGCGTTAGCTACGCGGATCGTTACCGACAAAACTCTAAATCTAGGCGTCAGGGATTTAAAGGGGCTGGACTTCAAGATTGTCATATGACACACACGTTAATTGGATGCTCACTGGAATTGTCATAAAAATAATAAGAAAAAAAAGTTCATCCAAGTGGGCCGGCATAACATTGCAATAGAAGCATTACTATAAGAACTAATTTAACCCTGTCACAGATGGATTAAAAACAAAAAAGGTACACATATAATTTTTTAATGGCAAAGATTACATATATGGCATTTGATTAGTTAACGCTCAAGCGGGAGCAATAAATAACTCTCCACTTCCAATCTAGCCCTATGAGTTTTAAAGTGGGTATTAGGAGCACGGGGTATTAGAAAAAGTAAGTTACAGCGCATCCTCATTAGAATTGATCAGTTAAAGTCCCTGTAAAATAATTCTTAGATTCCGGACCTGATTTTAAAACATGTAAAGTTTACCATCACTTTAATTCCAGCAGGTACAGAAGGTTTTTTCAATAGTGGATCAGCATTTTATTTTTATTTTAAAAGACAATCCAACATTGATTTAAGTCTTATGATAATTTTGCAAACCATTGTGATAGGAAGTGGCTTTTTTAACGTTGGATGTTGATGTTAATAACTAATTTGATTGTAGACCTTGTTTGTGGTTTGAAATACCTGAGTCATGTGATTGTTTCAATAGTGCCCGCTCACCTGGACAAAACTGCTGTTTCTGCTGCAGTCTCAATTAACCGATGACGCAGAGTTATCAACTCAAGAATCTTGGAGAATGTGTCCAACACAAAAACTGGTCTTGCTCTGCTTTGTCTTTTTTCTTCATCTGTTTCGGACTCCAATGCAGACAGGCAAATTTCTCTTATTAACAAAGGATCTTCAGCAACCACGTCTTCAAATAACTGTCATTCAGGAAAACAGTAAGCAAACAGCACTAGATAATAGTCTTAACAATTATATTTTAAAGGCAGGCTACTGTGGTAATAATAGTTGGCAAACTCAGTCCATGTAACCAATGTAACCAATTTTAGAGTAAAAAAGAAAAGAGTATACTTATAACTAGCAAGTAGGTAAGCAAAGTTGATCAAGACAGCTGTAATAATATAATGTAATGGATAAACATTCTATAATATCATTTTAACTGTTCCATCATGCTACTGCTATCTTGATTAATAGACACACAATGACTGAGTATTGATATGAAAGTGAAAATATAGATTAAAGGGACAGTTAAGTCCAAAATAAACCTTCATGATTCAAATAGGGCATGTAATTGTAAACAACATTCCAATTTTCTTTTATCACCAATTTTGCTTAGTTCTCTTGGTATTCCTAGTTGAAAGGAATACCTAGATAGGCTCATATGCTAATTTCTTAGACCTTGAAGGCCACCTCTTATGTGAATGCATTTTGACAGTTTTTCACCACTAGAGGGCATTAGTTCATGTGTGTCATATAGATAACATTGAGCACGTGAAGATACCTAGGGGAGTAAGCACTCATTGGCTAAAATGCAAGTCTGTCAAAAGAACTTAAATAAGGAGGCTTTCTATTGCATACATATTTTGATTTCACTGTCTTTTACTGCCCCCATGCAGCCCTTAAAAAGCATTAAATATTATATAAGATATAATCACAATAAGAGAAAAGCTTACAGACAGCTCATCATAAAAATAACATTGATAAGTGCCAGAAAACAAGTGACCAATGAAAGTGAGTAATAAGAATGTTCAAAATGTAGCCAGTCAGTATGCAGAAACCTTTCTTTTAAGTCTTGTATTTACATTAAACTCATGTTGTCTTTGGAATAAGACAACATGATTTCATCATATACACTAGAATAACAGGAGGCAGGGAGCTTAAAGGGACACTGAACCCAATTTTTTTTCTTTTCATGATTCAGATAGAGCATGCAATTTTAAGCAACTTTCTAATTTACTCCTATTATCAAATTTTCTTTGTTCTCTTGCTATCTTTGTTTAAAATTTAAAATGTAAATCTTAGCAGCCAGACCATTTTAGGTTCAGCACCATGGATAGCGCTTGCTTATTGGAGGCTGACATTAACCCATCAATAAGCAAGCATAACCCCAGGTTCTCAACCCAAAATGGGCCAGCTCCTATGCATCACATTTCTGCTTTTTAAATAAAGATTGCAAGACAACGAAGAAAATTTAATAGGAGTAAATTCGAAAGTTGCTTAAAATTGCATGCTCTATCTGAATCATTAAAGAAAAAAAAGAAAATTTATGCTTACCTGATAAATGTATTTCTTTTTTGACACGATGAATCCTCGGATCATCTTAATTACTAATGGGATATTCACCTCCTGGTCAGCAGGAGCCGGCAAAGAGCACCACAGCAAAGCTGTTAAATAGCTCCTCCCTTCCCTCCCACTCCAGTCATTTGACCGGAGTTAAGGATAGAAAGGAAAAACCAAGGTGCAGAGGTGTCTGAAGTTTATAACAACCCACAACCTGTCTTACAAGAACAGGGCGGCCATGGACTCATCGTGTCAAAAAAGAAATAAATTTATCAGGTAAGCATACATTTTCTTTTTTATGACACGCTGAGTCCACGGATCATCTTAATTACTAATGGGATTCAATACCCAAGCTAGAGTACACAGATGATACGGGAGGGACAAGACAGGGAACCTAAACGGAAGGCACCACTGCTTGAAGAACCTTTCTCCCAAAGGTGGCCTCAGAAGAGGCAAAAGTGCAGCCTTGCCAATCTGATCCACAGAAGCTTCATTTTTGAATGCCCAAGAGGAAGCAACAGCCCTCGTGGAATGAGTCGTAACTCTCTCAGGAGGCTGCTGTCCAGCATTATCATATGTAAACCATATGATACTCTTCAGCCAAAAAGAAAGAGAAGTAGCCATAACTTTCTGTCCCTTATATTTTCCTGAGAAAATCACAAACAAAGAAGAAGACTGATGAAAGTCCTTAGTCGCCTGCAGGAAAAAACTCTAAAGCACGGACCACGTCCAAATTGTACAGAAGTCGTTCTTTCTGAGAAGGATTAGGACACAAAGAAGGAACAACAATCTTATGATTAATGTTCCGATCAGAAACAACCTTAGGAAGAAATCCTAATTTAGTACGTAAATCTACCTTACCTGAATGGAAACTAAGGTAAGGAGACTCATACTGCAATGCCGAGAGCTCTGACACTCTACGAGCAGATGAAATAGCAACAAGAAATAAAAGATAAGATTTCCAAGATAACAATTTAATATCTAATGAATGCATAGACTCAAACGGAGCCCAACTAAATTAAGACTGGATGAGTAACTGTCTTGAACACAGGCCTAATCCTGACCAAGGCCTGACAAAAAGATTGTACATCTGGGACATCCGCCAGACATTTGTGTAACAAAATAGATAAAACCGAGATTTGACCCTTTAGGGAACTTGTCGATAAACCTTTCTCCAAACTTTTTTGGAGAAAAAGCAAAATTCTAGGAATCCTAATTCTACTCAATGAGTAGCCCTTGGATTCACACCAATAGAAATAATTATGCCAAATCTTATGGGAAATCTTTCTAGATACAGGCTCGTAAGTCTCTATGACCAAGTCAGAAAACCCCCCGCTTGGATAAAATTAAACGTTCAATCTCCAAGCAGTCAGCTTCAGAGAAACTAGATTTGGGTGAAGGAAGGGCCCTTGATTAGAAGGTCCCTCCTCAACGGAAGTCTCAAAGGTGGCAGAGATAACATGTTCACCAAATCTGCATACCAAATCCTGCGAGGCCAAGCAGGAGAAAAGAGGATCACTAACGCCCTCTCCTGCTTGATTCGAGCAATGACCCGAGGAAGAAGCGCAAACGTAGGAAATAGGTATGCTAGACTGAAGGTCCAAGGGACCGCCAGAGCATCTATCAGTTCCGCCTGGGGGTCCCTGGACCTCGACCCGTATGGGATCTTGTTTGTTGTAATGATGGTGCCTGGACTAGGGTGTCGACCACATAGGGCGCCACTGCAATGTCCCATAAACAAAGCACCACTAACAGTGATCCCAGAACCTCTGTGAAAATTCTGGAAGCAGTGCCAAGACCAAAAGGAAGAGCCACAAACTGGAAGAGTTTGTCCAGAAAGGCAAATCTTAGGAACTTAAACGTCCTTTAAATCCACTGTTGACACAATTGACCCTCTTGGATCAAAAGGAAGAATGGAACGAATAGTATCCATCTTGAAGGACGGTACTCTGAGAAATTTTTTAAGGCTCTTGACTGCCTCCTCTTAAAATTGGTCTGAAGGTTCCCTCTCTTTAAGAGATTGGAATAAAACCCCTGACCCTGTTCCTGTACTGTAACAGGAACAATCACTCCCAGGTCTGAGAGGTCTTTTACACAGTGTAAGAACGCCTCTCTTTCTGTCGGGTCTGCAGATAATCTTGAAAGTAGAACCTGCCTCTGGGAGGAAAACCTTGAACTCCAGACTGCATCCCTGGGACACTATGTCTACTGCCCAGGGATCCTAAATATCTCGAACAGGGGCCTGACCTTCATGCTATCCTTGATTCAATGGCAAGCTTCTAGGACTGACTTCCCCTATTCTAAGACTTATTGGGTTTTCTATAAAGGCATAGACTTCTCCTGCTTGGGAGAAGGAGGGAAGGACTTCCCTAAAATTCTCGAAAGAACCTAAAATTCTCTCTGACGTTCGAACGCTTATATATCTTATCCTGAAGATGAAACATCCGCAGACCAAGATTTTAACCATACTGCTCTGTGGCTAATATGGCAAAGCCTGAGTAATAGCTCCCAGCTTAAGAAAACTCTGAGTTAAAGGAGTTTACAAACTTAAGGGCAACTATTCTATCCCTACGAGAGGGATGTCTGTTCAACTGAAACAGATAATGCATAAAACCAATACACCACCGAACTGGCGACAGATGCTATACCAACCGCAGGTTGTCAATGTAAACCCCCTAACTTCCGATCATAGGGTCCTTATCCTGCATAGCATCCAAAAGGAACTACTATCCCCCCTCTGGCTTCTTGATAGAGTCTTGATAGAGAAAACATCCTCTTAAATATAGGGAAGGAGAGCAAAAGGGATACCCGGTCTCCCATTCCTGAGCAAATATCTGTATAACCCTATCTGGTACAGGAAATACTTCTACCATGAAGGGCCCATATACTATAATTTATTGGAATCTCTAGGATCAACTACTCCGGTAGTAACAGAGTCATCCAAGGTAGCTAAAACCTCTACAAGTTATAATTGGAGGTATTCAAGCAAAAACTGAAGGAAAACAACCTCAGTATCAGATAAAGGTATTACCCCATCTGAATCTGAGAATTCCCTTTCAAATGCTACCTAAGTATCCTCCTCTTCCAAGATACATGTCCTTTTTGTATTTTTTCCTACAGAGGGAAAAATCAGGTAACTCCAGGTGGAGTAAAAGCACAGGGCACTGCATGTCAATCTGCAACTATTCACTGCTCTCTGGTGTTTTTTACTCTCCTGTAACTCTCTTCTGGTACGTGAATAGAGACCCTGTCAATCTGCAACTATTCACTGCTCTCTGGTGTTTTTTACTCTCCTATAACTCTCTTCTGGTACGTGAATAGAGACCCTGTCAATCTGCAACTATTCACTGCTCTCTGGTGTTTTTTACTCTCCTATAACTCTCTTCTGGTACGTGAATAGAGACCCTGTCAATCTGCAACTATTCACTGCTCTCTGGTGTTTTTTACTCTCCTGTAACTCTCTTCTGGTACGTGAATAGAGACCCTGTCAATCTGCAACTATTCACTGCTCTCTGGTGCTTTTTACTCTCCTGTAACTCTCTTCTGGTACGTGAATAGAGACCCTGTCAATCTGCAACTATTCACTGCTCTCTGGTGTTTTTTACTCTCCTGTAACTCTCTTCTTGTACGTGAATAGAGACCCTGTCAATCTGCAACTAATCACTGCTCTCTGGTGTTTTTTACTCTCCTGTAACTCTCTTCTGGTACGTGAATAGAGACCCTGTCAATCTGCAACTATTCACTGCTCTCTGGTGTTTTTTACTCTCCTGTAACTCTCTTCTGGTACGTGAATAGAGACCCTGTTAATCTGCAACTATTCACTGCTCTCTGGTGTTTTTTACTCTCCTGTAACTCTCTTCTGGTACGTGAATAGAGACCCTGTCAATCTGCAACTATTCACTGCTCTCTGGTGTTTTTTACTCTCCTGTAACTCTCTTCTGGTACGTGAATAGAGACCCTGTCAATCTGCAACTATTCACTGCTCTCTGGTGTTTTTTACTCTCCTGTAACTCTCTTATGGTACATGAATAGAGACCCTGTCAATCTGCAACTATTCACTGCTCTCTGGTGTTTTTTACTCTCCTGTAACTCTCTTCTGGTACGTGAATAGAGACCCTGTCAATCTGCAACTATTCACTGCTCTATGGTGTTTTTTACTCTCCTGTAACTCTCTTCTGGTACGTGAATAGAGACCCTGTCAATCTGCAACTATTCACTGCTCTCTGGTGTTTTTTACTGTCCTGTAACTCTCTTCTGGTACGTGAATAGAGACCCTGGCAATCTGCAACTATTCACTGCTCTCTGGTGTTTTTTACTCTCCTGTAACTCTCTTCTGGTACATGAATATTTACATAGAGCAAATGATTTTAGTTTGTTAATTTAGTCCTACATCTGTTGTACTGTTATCCAATGTGTTATTTCTAATGTTCATTTAATTGCCATGTGATGTTCAATCCTTATCTATACTTGCTATTATTCTAAAATGTATAGCTGTCTTATTCCATAGAATTAACCTCCCCCAAATTTTATTGTCTGTTTACTTAACATCTCACCCTGACCAGACCAGAATCTAACTTTCCAATTGGCCTTTCCAATTGTCTTTGATTAGCAATCAACTAAATTTAGTGGACTCAGCTGACTGCCCTCCCTGCATATATTTCACACCAGTCTGGCCTGTGCATTGCACTGGCCTGTGCATTGCTATAACAACATATGTTCACATTTTCAAAGTGAACATTTTATAAGTGATTCACTAGCAATAGAATTATACAAGAATTAAGTGAACATTTTATAAGTGATTCACTAGCAATAGAATTATACAAGAATTAAGTGAACATTTTATAAGTGATTCACTAGCAATAGAATTATACAAGAATTAAGTGAACATTTTATAAGTGATTCACTAGCAATAGACAATATACAAGAATTGAACAAGGATTGGGCAAGGGGCAAGACACAAGGCAAGTACCTTTGTAATATTATGTTTGATATACCTTACTGTTTTCAAATGCAATTGCTACTGTAATACTGTGTCTTATGTGTTTAACTGGTTCCCTCTTTTGTAAAAATGCCTAATATCTTCTTAATCCTTTTTGCTGCCTTTTGTCTCTATAGCAAATTACTTTATTCAATTACTCCTTCTCCCTCTCCACCTGCACTGTTCATTAGCCCATCTCTCTTAAACTCACATAACTTTTGTACTCATGAACTTTACCTATTCCTAAACACTCTCTCTCCCCCCTGCACCTTGTCTCAAAAGCAGTCTCACTACTGCAAATCTGTATCTCATCTTATGTCACTCTCCCTCTTGCTTCTACTAACTGCTGGTGACATCTCCCCTAAACCTGGTCCCCAACAACTACCTAGCCATGCACATCCATGTATACCATCCCACAGACTCAAAAAAAACAAAACTCTGACAACCTTACTCACATTCCTCTTGCATCAAAAGCCACTTCCCCTTTCACTTGTGCACTTTGGAACTCTCACTCTGTTTGCAACAAACTCACTTATATACATGACCTCTTTATCTCCCACTCCCTCAACCTTCTGGCCCTAACAGAAACCCAGCTCTCTCCCCTAGACACAGCATCCACTGCTGCTCTGTCACATAGGGTCTCTTTCTATTCGTGTCACAGTCATATACCGTCCTCCTGGCTCCTCAACTCAATTTCTAGATCACTTGGCCGCATGGCTACCTTATTTCCTTTCCTCAGACACCCCTTCCCTCATTCTTGGTGACTTCAACATCCCTCTTGACAATCCCACTGCCTCCTCTGCAAAATGACTTCTGCAACTCACTTCCTCTTTTGGTTTGTCACAATGGACTGATTCTCCCACTCACAAAGATGGTCACTCCCTTGACCTGATCTTTAGCTATCGATGCACCCTCTCAAACTTCACAAACTCCCCGTTTCCTCTTTCTGACCACCATCTACTTACTTGCAACATATCATCCCTCCCTACAACTCTCCCTCCTTCTGCTCCTCACACCAAACTTCACAGAAGCATTACGTCATTAGATCAACAACAGCTCTCTAATTCCCTCAAACCTCTCCTCTCATCCTTCTCCTCCTTTTCATGCCCTGACCAATCTGTCTGCCACTATAATTCCACCTTTACATCCGTCCTTGACAATCTCGCCCCTCTTACCATAGCTCGGAAATAAAACATTCATCCTCAGCCCTGGCATACTCCTCTGACACGATACCTATGCAGATGTTCCCGTACTGCTGAGTGGCACTGGAGGAAATCTAGGAGTTCAGCTGATTTTCAACACTACAAATTTATCTTGAACTCTTACTACTCTGCCCTTAATATCCATAAGCAACACTACTTCTCTACTCTTATCTCTAATCTTTCTTCAAACCCAAAATGTTTGTTCTCCACTTTCAATACTCTTCTCCGCCCTCCCCCACCTCCTAATACAACTTCTCTGTCAGCTCAAGACTTTGCCAACCACTTCAATAACAAAATCAACTCCATCAGAAATGAAATCAGCTCTCAACATAATTCCATTCTCTCACCCCCTCAAATGCTCTCAATCAACCACAACCCACATAACCTTAAACTTAGCTCATTCTCCCCTGTTACTGAGGAAGAAGTTTCGGCACTTATACTGCGCTCTCACCTCACTACCTGTCCCCTTGACCCTATCCCCTCACAGCTACTCCCCTCCCTCTCTGCCACCCTTACCCCTATACTCACACACACTTTCAACCTCTCCTTCAGCACCGGTATATTTCCCTCATCGCTGAAACATGCACTGGTCACACCTATCCTCAAAAAACCTTCCCTTGATCCTACCTCCCCATCCAACTACCGCCCTATTTCCCTCCTCCCTCTTGCATCAAAGCTTCTCGAAAAACTAGCTTATTCACGCCTATCCCATTTCCTTACAATAAACTCCCTTCTTGACCCATTGCAATCTGGATTTCGTCCCCATCACTCCACAGAAACAGCAATTGTTAAGGTTACCAACGACCTACTTACAGAAAAATCAAAAGGCCACTTTTCTCTGCTTGTTCTCCTTGATCTGTCCACAGCCTTTGACACTGTTGACCACCCTCTCTTGCTCCAAACCCTCCAATCCTTCGGCATATGTGACACAGCCCTCTCGTGGCTCTCTTCCTACCTGTCAAACCGTACCTTTAGTGTAGCCTTCTCTGGGGCCTCCTCTGCCCACGTCACCACTTTCTGTTGGAGTACCGCAAGGCTCTGTCCTCGGCCCCCTTCTCTTCTCAATCTACACGTCATCACTAGGTTCCCTAATAAAGTCCCATGGTTTACAATATCATTTGTATGCCGATGACACCCAAATCTACTTCTCTGCACCAGACCTTTCTCCTTCCTTGCTAACCCGTGTCACTAACTGTCTTTCTAACATCTCCAACTGGATGTCCTCTCACTACCTCAAGCTAAATCTCTCCAAAACTGAGCTCCGTATTTCCCCCCCTTCTTCAACACTCTCCACCCCCAATCTCTCTATAACTGTCGACAACTCCATCATTACCCCTACCCCGCATGCCCGATGTCTCGGGGACACATTTGACTCAGATCTTTCTTTCACTCCTCACATTCAGTCTTTGGCTAAAGCCTGCCGCTTCCACCTTAAAAACATCTCTAAAATTAGACATTTCCTTACACAAGACACAACTAAGATTTTAATCCACTCTCTCATCCTCTCCCGCCTCGATTACTGCAACTCTATCCTCTCTGGTCTCCCCACCTACCGCCTAGCTCCTTTACAATCCTTAATGAATGCCTCTGCCAGACTCATCTTTCTTACAAGTCTCTCTTCATCTGCTGCACCTCTCTGCCAATCTCTTCACTGGCTTCCTCTTGCCTCTAGGATCAAACACAAAATTCTCACTCTGACATACAAAGCCCTCAACTGCACTGCTCCCCCCCTATATCTCAGACCTTGTCTCCAGATACTCTCCCTCCCGTCCCCTTCGCTCTGCTCACGACCTCCTACTCTCCTCCTCTCTTGTCACCTCATCACACTCCCGTTTACAGGACTTCTCCAGACTGGCTCCCATCTTGTGGAACTCTGCCTCGCTCCACAAGACTCTCTTCTAGTTTTAAAAGCTTCAAGTGCTCCCTAAAGACTCTATTGTTCAGGGATGCATACAACCTACGCTAACCTTTCTTTATACCAGTTCCTCTCCTTCATTGCTATCCCCTGAACCCCCCTAGCATGTAAGCTTAAGAGTCCAGCTGTTTGTTGAACACCTTCTCAAGAGCTGACTACAACAGTGCAACTCTTGGCAGGGCCCTCTACCCATTTGATCCCTATAACTGTTTTTTTGTACTCCGCCTTTGTTAATAGCGCTGTGGAATCTGTTGGCGCTCTACAAATAACCGATAATAATAAATAATAATAATAATGTGGGCCATAAATTCTTAGGAAAACATTAGGAGACAATATCTTGACCTTTGTCAACAACGACTAAACAGCATGTGCTTAAAAAAGGAGTAGGTTCAGAATCTATTTTTATAAAGAACCTAAAACCAAGAGACACCTCTTCTGAGTTAAACAAATAAACATGTTAAATTTTGTAATAAAAGTTAACACATAAAAAATGTTACTGTCTCTTTAAAACTTAAAATGAGACTTTATATTTTTGAGAGCAGCAGAAAGATAAATTAGTACGTAACTATATTAAAACCTATCTACACCTCAGTCTAATCATTGCTGAGGTGCCCATCTGTCTTTGAGGAACCTAAAAATCCCAAACTTTATTAATAAAACGTTACAAGGAATAGAGAAAGAATACTGGATTCTATTTTTATTCATAAAGGATCCGGAATGCAGCAGTAGCACTGTCCGGTCCCACATAAGTAACAACACTAACTACTGTGCTACAAGACTTTCCTCTCCGATATCGGAAGAGAAATAGGAAGCGCACAGTCCAAAACGGCACCAAACATAGCTCCGCCCTCAATGGGCGTGATAACAATTACTCTGTCGTTCTTAACTGACAATGTACTAAAAACAGTAGCGTGCGCCCTAAAATCAGCACTAACCAAGCTCCGCCTATCGTGGGCGTAACCACTATCGATCTCTCGGTCGCCATTATCATAATGTTAAAAATAGACACCGAGAGTAAATGAGGCTCTTGTTCCAACCTGAGTGAAAATAGTGCTACCGCTTGATAGGTAGCATCTTAGTCCAAAAATGTGAAACTAACTGAACCTGTCACAAAAATATCACCTCCTACTGAGTTCTTCTTATACTCAGCTATAGAGATTAAGCCCTTAGTCTCCTAAGCCCCAGTGCCTGCTTACAACTTGCTGTCACAGGGTCCCCTCCCTATAGAAATAGGAGTTATGTCCCCTTTGGAATTTAATAAAGTGCTCCACTTCCTCTGAGATCACCCAGACCCAGATAAAAAGTTAGCACTTACCTTTAAAATCTGCCCGACAGCAGGGCAGCTCAGCAGGTTTGAGAGGTCCACTCCCTCACATAGACCTGTGGAAAAAGGATAAAGCCTAAGTAATCTTGTTTAGGCTATCAGGATTAGGGCATCATAAATGTATGGGAGGCGCAGTGAGAATTATGTCCCACAAGTTCCCATTGCTCTAAAGCCACCAATGCTCTACTGAAGAGACTGATATGGACTACGGCTACACCCTAGGACAAAGCAGCACAATCTTGCACTACTTTGAAAATAATAAACTCTTAATTGAAGAATCTAATCTAACACCTCACTTTGCCACTTCCTATCACTAACATAGGCAAAGAGAATGACTGGAGTGGGAGGAAAGGGAGGAGCTATTTAACAGCTTTGCTCTGGTGCTCTTTGCCGCCTCCTGCTGACCAGGAGGTGAATATCCCATTAGTAATTAAGATGATCCATGGACTCATCGTGTCATAAAAAAGAAATTGCGGGGGACGTGTCCTGATCGCGGCCATGATTAGCAGCAAAATTGAGAAGCTCCGCAAGCCAATATAATAATTTGTTGATTTTCTCCTCACTAACATGATATCTTGCTATGCAACTCAATAAATAAGCTAAGGAGAAGACATGGAGCTGAACAATACCTTCTTTATCACGTTTGCAACAGCTGGACCCTAACCAGACTAGTTGAGGATACAGGCTGCAATATCAATACACCTACAATTTACCCCCATCAGTTACCTACGTAATCGAATAAAGCAGTACTAATCTGCTATCATTCTCAGCATCTATTCATTAATAGCTAACTCCAACATTCTAATATAAGTAAGGTGACCTGGACTAATTGTTTATAAATATAATGATGATTGATCTTAGAGACCTGATTACCGCGTTCATGCAACGGGTGGATGCACATGCGGTACTGCTCATATCAGTGATCAGAAGTGCGTCCCTCGCTACTAACACAAGGGAAAAAATAACTAGATCCCAGGCTGTTTGAGGGAAGTTTGACAAGCAGGAGAGTTTGAGATGGGTCCATATGGCCGCACAAGAGACAAGCAAGACAAACACTGATTCCTCCTCATCACAGAGGGTACAAGCTTTTTGCCCTGCTAAGCTAGATAGCGATCTTAAACCTGAAGAACACATCTACCTGAAAGAGGATCGCCACTTACCCATTAAACCACTCAAGAAGCCAAGCCACCCTTGTGTAGCACCTCCGTCTGATTCTCATCTCTTGTCGCTTATGATGCGACCGGGCAGCCTGGAGCAGTTGCATTACAGTGTCTGTGATATGGGCTGATCATCGGCAAAGATGGATTCGAGCATTGTCGCTTGTTGGGGTTCTATTATGGGACCCGGGTGGAGATTATCTACATACCATTGAATTAACCACATAGCCGAGAATACTGGTAGACTAAAACTTGGTTGCCGACAAGCACTAGAACAACATGTGGGGCTGCAGTTAATATATGTCCTGTTTACTTTCGATTCTTTTAACTGTGACTCTAATGCTAACACAATTTAAAATAGCTGTCCTGAAAAAGTTTGGGTTCATTATTTGGGTATATTCATATTGCTTTCCTCAAGCATGATTATATAAAAGAAGACCGGCACTCCTTGACAGGATATATACAGAAGCAATACACACTTATCTCATTACATATTGTTGATTAGAGGAAGGACAGACCTATGAGATAAAAGTATTTTTAGCAGTTATACTGTATGTTGAATTTGGAGGACATGTTCTAATTGGCTATCCATAGATGAGTATATTACCGTAACACCGGTTTGCTGAATAGTACCTGAACAGCCTGTGAATATGTAGATAATATACGTCTTCTTTTTTTATCTAGATTATTTGAATTGTGCCACTACTGTTAACACAGCCTTAAATAGTAACCCTGAAACAGTTTAACTTTATTACTGGTATATATGCATATTGCTCTGAGATATTTTTTTCTGTATTAATACAATAAGTACGTGGGCACTCTTCTGTAACACCCCGTTACGATGGCTGGGTTGCTCTGGATAGTTTGGTTGGCCTACCTCTACATCAGAAATAGCTTTCAGGGATAGATTGTTGTGAGGGACTAGCTATTAGCCTATAGATTATATCAGATCACTAGGGTTTTTTTTTAATCTAAATCTCAGGACTCAGTCCTACTGCCTGCGGCCGAGGCAGTGTGATAGGAGAGTAATATCATTGAACCTATTATTACAGAGCTCTAGCGTAACGACATGAAGGGTCCTTACTCATATGCACTCTTATTTCTGAGAGCTTGACACAATAGCAGATATTATCTTATAGGTCCTATCTAATCACCTTCTCCCCCTAAATACCTAATACTTTTTCAAAATTGTACCAAGAACCTTATCTGGGTCTGGTATAAGAAACGCTATAATCACAGATTAAGTAGCGGCATATATACTTTCCTAGCCTATTCTTTACAGACTGATGTATATGGAACACACTAACATTTAATGTTTAGGGACAGTAACCATTATGGTAGGAGCAATATCGTTGACCCTGTAAATCACTACATGTAGGCCTTAAGTGACATAAAGGTACAGATAAAATAATATGATGAAACCTAAATGAATATCTCCTTACTCGTTTCAATCATAATTTTTTTGAGTCCTCTTCACATACCTCTGAGCTTTCTTGTGACCGGTTCATAAAGGCATCAAATTTAACTTAGTGTTGTTGGGTCACTCAAACTCACGTAATATGGTTGTTAGCTAAGCATTGTATTCTTTTTTCACATTTAAATGCTGTGAGAATATATCTTTAGATATAGAATTGTACCTCTCATATTGTTTGCTATTATTCTAAACATGCCAGATTAAAGTATCACCATATCAGGCAGTATATCCTGACAAAGAGGTACCACAGACATCTCGACAAGTATAATAAAAATCTAAGGTATCAAATTGGATTACCATACTTGCACTAAGAATGGCTGTTATAATACTTTTATTTAATATGGTTCTTATGTATAGGTTCATTTAAACAATTCTTGGGTAGTTCTCTGGAGTATTATCTCTGTATTTATATGTGTAATTCCAGAGGTCACATATGTATACTGTATTTGTCACTCTGTGCAGAGGATTGTTTGTGTAATGTAGTAATGGTATTTTCGCTGACATGACAAGAATGTTGTATTACTAAATACCTTAAATAAAAAAACTTTGATTTAAAAAAAAAGAAAAGAAATTGCGTTTAGACTATTTTGATTATTTATTTTGTCCTCTTCATCTAATTTAACTCTGACAACTAAGCAATATCTCAGAACTTGAAATCCAGGCTAACCCTGCTACATTTGTGTGCCTAATTGGATTTATCAAATAGCCAGTGGTGTATTTAGGTTTTGTGCTGCCCTAGGCGCTAAAAATTCTGCTGCCCCCCCCCTAAGGTTTTACTTCCCCAAACACAATACTGAGTACTGAAAGCCAACAGAACTAAAAGGCAATAGCCAGATAAAAAAATGTTCAAAATGACCTCTAAACTGTAAGCTCCATGGACATTTTCTTATTATACTCCCCTAGAATGTGAGCTCCTTGGGCAAAATCTCTAATTATATACCTGTATAATACTTCTAAAATAACTGTAAGCTTCTTATAAATATAGCCACAAAAATGTGCTGCACCCCCCTCCAATCTGCTGCCCTAGGCAAGTGCCTTGTTTGCCTAGGACAAAATATGCAGATAGCAACTGCAAAACAATTTAGTTTATATTTACTTTATGACCGTGGATAGCCTTGTTGTCTGCAGACTAAAGCCCAGATTGGCTCCTCCAAATAAGGTAAATTGTGTGTGTAGTTTGTGTATTGAAAAATAATTGCAGTTAAAGGGATGTTAATTTGTTTAAAATACATTTACTTGGTTGTTTTGAAATTCTATAGCAACACAACATACATATCTTGTAATTACATGATTATTTAAACAAACAATGCCCTGAGCAAGTCCCAGATGTGTGCCACAATGTAGTGAGGTTAGTACATTTGTATAAAAAAATCAACCATTAGCACCTTTCTCACTGCTCAAAATGAAACTAATGGAGGTCTCAACCAATTACTCTCCTGCCTGATACTTCCAAAGTATACAGATCCACAGCACCAAGACTTTCAAAACTTGTATTCACACATTAGGAACAGATACAAATACAAACCGATGTTTCAGGAGCCATTCCCTTAATCATGCTTACACTATACATGTTTGCACTGTCCATTTATAGGGTAATGGATTTAACCCTTCACATATCAATTAATCTCATGATGATACGGCGCCCCCTCGCTAACACTTACATCTAATGCATCTAACTGTAAAACAATTCAATTATATTTATGATATCATTCTTCCAAATATAAAGTTAAGTGCAAACAAATTTAAAAACCTAATATAGACTAGATCTGCATTGGACCTCCTCCATAGTTAAAGAAACACTGCAAAGTATAGCTCCCTATTCAGGCCCTTAGGTACCATGGAGTTTAACTTGTGAATCCAAAAAGACTCCTTTTGTTTTAATAAAAGTTCTCTGTTACCTCCTCTTCGTAGTTTTCCTAAACCATCTATGATCTGCCATCTAAGCTGACTTGTTATGTCCAGCCTCCAGAAAATGGTTAGACACTGTGGCATTTAAATCCCCACATCTGATGTTAGACCTATGTCTTATCTTTCTTATAGTCTCGCCTATATAAATTCTTGAGAATGGACATTTATTAGGTAAATGACATTGGAATCACATGAGTAATGTTCACGTATTTTAAATTTCTTCCCAGTTAATGGATGCAGAAATTCTTTACCTTTAATAAACGCACTGCAACCCCAGACATGGGAAGGTACCAGTATTTTTAGAAGTTATATATGATTGACAGGAAACCTTTCTAGAGCCTACATCTCATTTAACTAACATATCCCTTAAATTAAGTACCCTTCTATAGGCCATCATTGGAGGACTATTAAAGGCCAAATCATTTGGATTACAATCCCTCAGTACATTCCAATTTTTATATATGATCCTAGAGATTTCTTTGCTATATGGGTTATATTGAGTAACACACGCAATGCATTGTGACATGCTCCCTTTATTGTTGTTTTTATTGCAAATATCTTTTTTGTACCCTACTCATCTCATTCTGGATCATAGACAACAGATATCCCCTTTCCTCAAATCTCTTGGCCATTTCTTTTAGTCTCTGTTCCTGATACTTCAGCTTCCACATCACACGTAAATTGAACATTTAAAACAACAAGTGCCTCTTAGAGGAATAGCTGAATTATTGTTATAGATTTAAGACTCCACCATTTATATTATTCTTGCACAAATTAATACTTTGGATAGTTTTTATAAGATAAAGCTTTCATCAAGGTTGGCACTTCTTTATCACTAACCTGTTCATATAGTCAATCTGTGAGACTCAGACACTCAGTTATTTTTTTCTTTCTAACAATAAACTCCCGCACAGAGATTGCTCTATAACTAAATGCTCTGTTTTTTTGAGGCATTGTGTGAGTCAAACTCCTGCATAAGCCAGAAATGAGTACTGTAGGAGCAAAAGAATGTCCCAGCTGGTTCCAGCTCAACAAAATTAAAATACAAAATTTTAGCTGCTTACAAACGCTAAAGAAGGGATCCTTGGGCCTTAGAGAGTTTGTATGTAGTATATTAGCCAACTGCAGATATTGGATATCTCAGGGGTTGACAAATCTGTTTAAAATTTAGGAGCCGGTAAGAATATTTAAGTTCCAGACATACTTTCATGAGCAAGACAGTGGTATTTGTATATAGATATATGGAGAATAACCCAGAAAGTTAGATGTCAACAGTAAAATTCTAGGAGCCAGTGGCTCACTGGCTTTTGGGTTTATCGAGCCCTAGCTTATCTTACTAAGAGTTAGTAAGCTGCTGATATCTGCTACAGTATGAAACCGCATGTAAAGAGCAAGAATTTTTTTTTTCTCTTCTGTATTGAAAAAGTATTGATCAATATTTAAAAGACGAACAAACAGAATGGAAGCCAGAGGGCATATTTAGGTGGAAGGCGAGCTCAAAAGACATTTGGGAAGCTCTTAGCTTATTCCAAGGAGTAATATGGTACATACCCACAAGTAATCGATTAGTCATACATTATAAGACAAATTTAGCTTTCATGCTCGTGAGAATCTTCTTGTAGGAGATTGATTACAATGTCTTTAAAATGAATCAGTGACTTTTTGGGAGAACTGAAATTTAGGCCAAAAAAGAAATGTCAATTTAAAGTGACATTATTTATATATTCTTGTTTGACAATCTTTATTTCTAAATTTCAAGCATGTCTGTTTTAGCAGTATATGTTGCACTTTTAACATAACACATTTGTTAATACACTAAAATACTTACATCTTTGCGAACATTTGCACTGTAGAATGACTGGGGGTCTTGCATGGACTTCCATTCATTTAATGCCATTAGTAATACTTGCTTTTCAAGACTGGCAACCTGACTTGCTGCTTTTGCTTGGCAGATGTTCTGGAACTCTTGACAGATATGTTCCAATGTTCTATAGATCAGATAAATTGACCCCAGGGAAGGATGAAACTCCAGGAGATGAACATTGTTTACAGCTGAACTGGGAGGAAAATATGTAACAACTGATGAATATTTCATGTGATTTCAACTAGTATTAAGTTTAATCCCTGGCATTAATACGTCAAGAATCACTGATGGAATTGTTTATGTATGTACTGATGTTAAAATTTCTCAAAAATGGAAAAAATGTAGGGTCGGAATACAAGTGGTGAGCTAATGATATCGCACACGATAATCAATATCTCTTGACCACGCTACCATTAGCACGCAACTTTGATATTACAAGTCCATGGTAAAGTGCCTTAACCAGAAAAGGGTTAGCACGGATAACTTCACTTTAGCACATTTGAAAGTTATAGTTTGAGCTTGAGTGCAAGCCAAAACTGTAATAGTATATTTAGTGCAACTTCAGGTGTGAAGTAAAGTGCATGGGTTAAATTTTTTTTTAAAAAACACATAACAAACACATTAAAATAAAGTATTATACACATAAATACACTTTTTCTAAAATATAACATAAATATATATATATATATATATATATATATATATATATATAATACGTATGTATATATATATATATATATATATATATACACGTTGGTGTTCAAAAGTTTGGGGTCACTTAGACATTTCCTTATTTTCCATTGAAACATACATGAAATTAGTTTGAATAGGAAATATAGTCCTTAACAAGGTTAAAAATAATAAATTTTAAGTGAAATAATAATTGTGTTCTTCAAACTTTGCTTTCGTCAAAGAATCCTCCATGTGCAGCAATTGCAGCCTTGCAGACCTTTGGCACAACAGCTCAATAGGGTTGAGATCTGGTGACTGTGCTGGCCCCTCCATTAAAGACAGAATATCAGCTGGCTGCTTCTTCCCTAAATAGTTCTCACATAGTTTGTAGCTATGATTTAGGTCATTGTCCTATTGAAGGAGAAAAATTGGCTCCAATCAAACGTCATCCACAGGTATGGCCTTTCTTCTTCATGGCCCTTTTTACGCTGTATAAATCTCCCACTTTACCACTACCAAAGCACCCCTAGACCATCACATTGCCTGCACCATGCTTGACAGATTGCGTTATGTACTCCTCCAGCATCTTCTCATTTGGTCTGCGTCTCACGAATGTTCCTCTTTGTGATCTGAACACCTCAAAATTAGATTAATCTGTCCTTAACACTTTTTTCCACTCTTCCTCTGTCCGGTGTCTGTGTTATTTTGTCCATCTTAATCTTAAGTTTTTATTGGCCAGACTGAGATATGGATTTTTCTTTGCAACTCTGCCTAGAAGGCCAACATCCCAGAGTTGCCTCTTTACTGTTGACCTTGATTTCTTTATCCCATAGAAAAGCCTTAATTTCTCGGAACAAGATAGACTGATGAGCTTCAGAAGAAAGTTCTTTGTTTCTGGCCATTTGAAGCCTGTAATCAAATCCACAACTGCTTATACTCCAGATACTCAACTAGTCTAATGAAGTCCAGTTTTCTTTGCTTCTTTAATCAGCACAACAGTTTTCAGCTGTGCTAACAAAATTGGAAAAAGGTTTTCTAATGATCAGTTAGCCTTTCTAAATGATAAACATGGATGAGCAAACACAACGTGCCATTGAAACACAGGACATATAGTTGCTGATAATGGGCCTCTGTATGCCTATGAAGATATTCCATTAAAAAACAGCCGTTTCTAGCTACATAGTCATATACAACATTAACAATGTCTACACTATATTTCTGATCAATTTGATAATATTTTAATGGACAAAAATGTGCTCTTCTTTAAAAAACTAGGACATTTCTAAGTGACCCCAAATTATATTATATAAATATATATATATATATATATATATATATATATATGTGTGTGTTACAGGTAAAGTCAGATACCGCGTAATCCTAGGATTACCCGGGTAAAACAGAAATTACCCAATCGGCTGTGGGTAAAGCCAGATGTACTGTAATTTCCCCATCTACCCTATTTTTTTTTGCCTCTGCCTAGGGGGTTCAAGGGAGGCGCCCTGTTGATCCTCTGGCATCCACCTCAAGTGAACCTTAGGGAATGTAGTTTACAAGGGGGACTTCATCCCCCTTGAACCATCCAGGAGGAGGCAAAAAAACACACACACACACACATATATATATACAGGGAGTGCAGAATTATTAGGCAAATGAGTATTTTGACCACATCATCCTCTTTATGCATGTTGTCTTACTCGAAGCTGTATAGGCTTGAAAGCTTACTACCAATTAAGCATATTAGGTGATGTGCATCTCTGTAATGAGAAGGGGTGTGGTCTAATGACATCAACACCCTATATCAGGTGTGCATAATTATTAGGCAACTTCCTTTCCTTTGGCAAAATGGGTCAAAAGAAGGACTTGACAGGCTCAGAAAAGTCAAAAATAGTGAGATATCTTGCAGAGGGATGCAGCACTCTTAAAATTGCAAAGCTTCTGAAGCGTGATCATCGAACAATCAAGCGTTTCATTCAAAATAGTCAACAGGGTCACAAGAGGCGTGTGGAAATACCAAGGCGCAAAATAACTGCCCATGAACTGAGAAAAGTCAAGCGTGCAGCTGCCAAGATGCCACTTGCCACCAGTTTGGCCATATTTCAGAGCTGCAACATCACTGGAGTGCCCAAAAGCACAAGGTGTGCAATACTCAGAGACATGGCCAAGGTAAGAAAGGCTGAAAGACGACCACCACTGAACAAGACACACAAGCTGAAACGTCAAGACTGGGCCAAGAAATATCTCAAGACTGATTTTTCTAAGGTTTTATGGACTGATGAAATGAGAGTGAGTCTTGATGGGCCAGATGGATGGGCTCGTGGCTGGATTGGTAAAGGGCAGAGAGCTCCAGTCCGACTCAGACGCCAGCAAGGTGGAGGTGGAGTACTGGTTTGGGCTGGTATCATCAAAGATGAGCTTGTGGGGCCTTTTCGGGTTGAGAATGGAGTCAAGCTCAACTCCCAGTCCTACTGCCAGTTTCTGGAAGACACCTTCTTCAAGCAGTGGTACAGGAAGAAGTCTGCATCCTTCAAGAAAAACATGATTTTCATGCAGGACAATGCTCCATCACACGCGTCCAAGTACTCCACAGCGTGGCTGGCAAGAAAGGGTATAAAAGAAGAAAATCTAATGACATGGCCTCCTTGTTCACCTGATCTGAACCCCATTGAGAACCTGTGGTCCATCATCAAATGTGAGATTTACAAGGAGGGAAAACAGTACACCTCTCTGAACAGTGTCTGGGAGGCTGTGGTTGCTGCTGCACGCAATGTTGATGGTGAGCAGATCAAAACACTGACAGAATCCATGGATGGCAGGCTTTTGAGTGTCCTTGCAAAGAAAGGTGGCTATATTGGTCACTGATTTGTTTTTGTTTTGTTTTTGAATGTCAGAAATGTATATTTGGGAATGTTGAGATGTTATATTGGTTTCACTGGTAAAAATAAATAATTGAAATGGGTATATATTTGTTTTTTGTTAAGTTGCCTAATAATTATGCACAGTAATAGTCACCTGCACACACAGATATCCCCCTAAAATAGCTCAAACTAAAAACAAACTAAAAACTACTTCCAAAAATATTTAGCTTTGATATTAATGAGTTTTTTGGGTTCATTGAGAACATGGTTGTTGTTCAATAATAAAATTAATCCTCAAAAATACAACTTGCCTAATAATTCTGCACTCCCTGTATATATATATATATATATATATATATATATATATATATATATATATATATATATATATATATATATATATAGTTGTGGGAGTCTGTACTCACATTTCTCATGCAGCTACTAGGGTGCCAGGTTTCAAATGTCTGTACTCACTTAGTATACACTCACTGGATTTTCAAAGACAAACAGTAGTTTATTTTAGTGTGACGTTTCGATACATATGTCCCTTCCTGAGACAAACAGTATCAATAGTTAGAAAACAAACATTTAAACAACAGCTTAACCCCTGGTTACATTAAATTCATATAAATCAGATACAAATAAATTAAATTCAAATAAATCAGATGTATAACTAGAGCTGCTGATTGGATCAGTGGTGTTTTCCTCTCAGGACCAGCAGTGTGCTGCAAGTCCTGAGCAGTACTTGTACTGTGTGTTTGCTTGGGTTACACACACAGTAGCACAGGGTCGATAGTCATAAAATTACTCGCTCTACTGAATTAGAGCATGTAATTTTTCAATTATTATGGCCCTTTAATTAGATGTCCCAGACCTTTTAACCTACTTAGTGGCCATTAACTTATGCACTCACTGTTGCTATCCCACAACACATATCTGCTTAAGAAGATCATATACATTCCCCAGGTCAGTCTTTGACTATACTTGTCAGCCAACCATACAACAGATCATATAAGAATATAGTAAAGAATACTGTAAAGTGGTATCATATGATGAACTAGGAAGGTTCACCCTTAGCTAAAACAACCCATAACAGTTACTGATTTCTTCAAGTAAATGTGTCCCTGGATTTACACAAAACACTGAAAATTCTTAAAATGAAAACGATGCTTGGTGCACCTTGTAGAATTGACTTACCTACTGGTGTGAAGTGAGACTAGAGGCTTAGTAATTATGTTGAGAGGGAGTCCAAAGTCATAGACGTCTCCATTCTCGCCATTACGCCAAACCTTCTTAATAAACTCCCTCTGGCACTCAATCTGCAAGGATTCATTGCATGCCACCATAAGTATTCTGCATGTTTTTAAAATAATTTTTATCACAAAAGATAACAAAGATAAAAAAGTATATATTTATTTGCCATTGTTACTAATTAACTATATACAATAAAACCACAATCTCTGCTACTTTAAGCAGTTGATTTTTTACATTTATTTTTTGTACTATTCGCTCTCAAACTCTATGGGGCAGATTTATCAAAGACCAAATGTCCCTATTAGCTGCAGGCTCACTCATGCAAGCCTGTAAATGATATTTTTAAAGCAGTGGCTTGATCCACTGCTTCCTAAACTTTCTCCACCACCTTAAAAGTTGTGGATTAAAATCAACCTGGACCGATCTGATAAGGGTGATTGACAAGCCCTGCTCTAACAAGTTAGTTGTACAAGAGCAGGGAGCAGCATATGCTTGTGATAAATACAGTGGCGGCTGGTGATTTTCAAGGTTGGTGGGGCGAAAAACATCACCTCCTGCTAACTCCCCAATATATATATATATATATATATATATATATATATATATATATATATATATATATATACAAAACACGGGGGTGGGGTCAGCACTCTCAGGCCGGACCGGGTACACATCCTATGACCCTGCAACATGCACAGCCCTGGGTGCAAACCAGCACTCTCAGGAAGCTGCACTGTTACCAGAGCCACAGGCAGTTAACCCCAGTCAGGCCTGGGTGCAAGGCCCAAACAGGGAAAATTACAAAAAAATAGGATGTGTACCCGGTCCGGCCTGAGAGTGCTGACCCCACCCCCGTGTTTTGTATATGTTTGGGGAAATTACATAAGCCTGTGCACCCTCCATTTTTTCACAGTTGCTTTTTTTCACAGTTGTTTGATTGTGAGCCTGCATTGTGTGGCTGGTTAGGGACCCAGGTTTATTGGAAGAAACCTTGACGAGGTACCTGGGCTTTTCCCATTTGGCCAGATGCGGTAACTAATTCTTCCATTGCTGCTTTTTATCTTAGTTGAGAGCTTGTGAGTGAGTGCTGGACTTTTTCTGTGTGTTTATATATATATATATATATATATATATACATATATATAAACACGGAAATGGACTGCACCCGGGCTTGTCTAAGGTTAACTGCCTGAGTCACTGAAAGCTGTGCACCTGGCTTTGAGTGCTGATGAGTACCTAGGGCTGTGAGTTTTTCAGGGTCATAGGATGTGTACTCAGTCCGGTTTGAGAGTGCAGTTAATTTACATGTTTTGTATGTGTTTAGGGAAATTACAAAGGACCTCTGTCACCCTTGTTTGTGTCTCAGTGTGTGTACGCTTTGGGTTGTGTCTCAGTGTGTGTACGCTTTGGGCTGCCAAGTGCATCTCTTGCTTTGGTGCAGCAGTGAAGCGGTTAACCTCCTTTAGGTGGCGGACTGCAATCATTACAATCCAATACGATCCAATACGATCAGGTGAATGACACCACCTGCTAGCGGCCGGATGGCCACAAATTTGAAGGGGGAGGCATTGCACAAGCATTTCTATGTTATGTTTCTATGTACTTTGTTAAATGCCCACAATGTATGCTGTCGACATTTAGCGATGCAGGCCAGACATGATTTGCTATAGCAAATCATGTCCGCACAGGGTTTGATAAATCTACCCCTAAGTCTCTATCCCCATCATTATCTGCCTTTCACTATTCCTTTTTCTGTATTAACCTCTTTGTCTCCCAGTGTTCCCCTATCTTGTAATCTAAATCCTCATCACCTCCATTCTGTTTATTTTCTCTTGTTATCCTACTCTATAAAAAAAATAACTAAAGCTGATATTTTTGGTTCAGAACCTGGGTAGCCCTTGCTTATTGGTGGTTAAATGTAGCCACCAATCAGTAAGCACTACCAAGAAAAAATTATAAAAGGAGTCAATCAGAAAGTTGCTTAAAATTGCATGCTTTATCTAAAAATAGGATTTAATATCCCTTTAAATGAAAAGTCTAGTCCAAATTAAAATGTCTTAAACATAGGAAGGCTCATATGCTAATTTCTAAGCCCTTGAAGGCCGCCTCTTATCTGAATGCATTTGACAAGTTTTTACAGCTAGAGGGCGTTAATTTATGTGTGCCATATAGATAATATTGTGCAGTGGAGTTACTTATGAGAGGGTACTGATTGGCTAAAATGCAAGTCTGTCAAAAGAACTCGACAGTTTTTCACAATCAGAAACTGCTAATTTGCGTGTGCCATAATGAATTAGCACTGATTGGCTAAAATGCAAGTCTCTCAAAAGAACTGACATAAGAGGGCAATTTGCAGAGGCTTAGATACAAGGTAATCACAGAGGTAAACATATATTAATATAACAGTGTTGTTTATGCAAAACTGGGGAATGGGTTATAAAGGGATACTCTCTTTGAAACAATAAACATTTTGGAGTAGACTGTCCCTTTAAGAATAGATTAAAGTTTACTATCCTTTGGTTTAAGCATGCCATAAGTTACTATTGATATAAACTAAACAGAGATACAGCAGTCTAGTTCTCCATTTGCAAGTATGCTACATATACATACATATAAATTTATATAACATAGTAGATGAGGTTGAAACAGACCAAAGTCCATTGAGTTCAACCTATACAAATCTAAAATATATACAAAAATCTCCAGTTAAGATTAAATAATCCCACTAAAAGGTGACCCATTTAATACTAGCAATCATATCCATGAATTTTGTTTATAGACAGAAATGTATCCAAAAAAATTAAATGTATCTAGGGTTTTGGAATTTACTACCTTCAACTACCTAGTGAAAAAACGTTTCAGTTGCAGGAGATTAAATCTGCTTTCCTCCAACCTTAAATTGTGACCTCTGGTCACAAACAATTTTCTTGGAATAAACAGAGCTTCTGTCATCTCTGTATATTGGCCTTGAATATATTTATATAAAGTAATCATGTCACCTCTTAAGCGCCTTTTTTCTCCAATCCCCTTATTGGCCCTTCTCTGAACTTTTTCTAGTTCTGCAATATCTTTTTTTGCGATCGGTCCCCAGAACTGCACTCCATACTCAAGGTGAGGTCTTACCAGGGCTTTATATAGTGACAGAATTATGCTTTCCTCCCTTGAATCAATGCCTCTTTTAATACATGCTAGTATCTTATTAGCCTTTAAAGCTGCTGCCCTGCATTGTGCACCCATCTTTAGCTTGTTATCTATTACTACCCCCATATCCCTTTCCTCCTGTGTTTGGCTAAGTCTTGTCCCATTTAAATAATACGTTGCCTGCTTATCTTTACTTCCAAAATGTAGAACCTTGCATTTTCCCGTATTAAATCTCATTTTCCATTTACCTGCCCATACTTCTAATTTTTGCAGGTCCCTTCCTGCGCTGACCTAATGACCTTACTTAACTTAGTATCATCTGCAAAAATAGAGATGTCGCTATTTAATCCTTGCTCCAAGTCATTTATAAAAATATTAAAAAGAATAGGGCCCAGTACTGATCCCTGGGGGACTCCACTGATTACCTTTGTCCAATCTGAGTATGATCCATTTACTACTACTTGTTGCTTCCTATCTTTTATCCAGTTATTTATCCATGAGCTAACATTTTTAGCTATTACCAGTCCCTTAATATTCTCTCATGTGGCACTGTATCAAACGCCTTTGCAAAATCTAAGTATATCACATCAACTGATTCCCCTATATCTTCATATAAGTGAATGCCTGCCCTGCACTTCCAGACAGCACTTATCTGTGTCTTGTTGTAGATGGACATAATCTTGCATGTTCTCTGGAGGCTACAACAGATCTCTGGAGGTGCATAACTTTGTATCTAAAGAGATATGGGCAATTTTGGAGATTACAAAAAGCCTGTTAAAATGTTAAATTGAGTCTGAAATAAATACACAGACATAATGCCAGATGTCTCCAAGAAAGCCTTATAACTCCTGTTATCACTCCTGTAAATACTCCCATATTCAGCATAATTAAAATCGCAGATCCCACTGCTAGGAACTGAAAAGGTCTCTCTTTTTGCAGCTGAATTTCCCACCCTAGTTGAAACAGGAAGTGATAACAACAAGCTACATGATGTGGGAGGGCTACAGTTAGAGCAGCCCCACCACTGGTGAGTAGGGATGGGCGAATGTGCTGAAAGTGTAATCCGTTTGGTAGAACGAAAAGTCCTGTGGACATTCGTTTTGGACAATCAAATGTTGATATGAATAAAAATCCATTAAAATTCAGTAATCTGATGTTATTTCCGGTTTTCGAATGTTACTTTAGTTTTTGAATGTTTATAATTAGATTGAATATCCACATTCAAAATTTTGAATGTAACATTCGATTTAACAAATACTATTCAGAAGTTCAATAGTTCACCTGGTAGGGAATTTAGTAAAGTGATACATAATAGACACAAATATATCAATTCAAATGTTTGTATTTCGAATATTGTATAATTTGAATATTACATTTAAAGAAAGCATTAGTAATACTATCACAAATATGTTGATACAAATTTTTCAAATTCGAATATTGTATAATTCGAATATTACATTTAAAGAAAGCATTATAAATACTATTACAAATATATTGATTCAAATTTTTCAAATTCGAATATTGTATAATTTGAATATTACATTTAAAAAAAGCATTAGAAATGCTATTACAAATATATTGATTCAAATTTTTCGAATTCGAATATTGCATAATTTGAATATTACATTTAAAAAGAGCATTAGAAATACTATTACAAATATATTGATTCAAATTTTTCGAATTCGAATATTGCATAATTCGAATTGAATTATTAGAACATTTTGAATACAATATTACATTTAAAGAAAACATTAGAAATACTATTTATTAAAACAAATGTTAGAATGTTGTAAAAACATTCTTAATTCAAAACAAACTAATGTGTTAAAAATTTGTTTGAACCACTGAAGCCACTAGATGGTGATGCTCTTAATATTAATTATAGGACAAAAGGGGGAAAGATAAGTATTTAGTTGCCTAAAAAATTAACATGCCATGTGAGAATAAAAAACAAAGATTACGATAAAAAGAGTGGAAAATTATTTTTCTTTTTGGGGAGCACTGTAAATGGTGGGGCAGAGCTCTTGCTGCCCATATGGATGAGCCTCCACTGGATAAATACAGGCAGAAGTTGCGATCCCGGGTGGACAGGTTCCCTACCTGTGAACTTTGCCCAGCCAGACAATGATAAATCTGCCCAAAGTATTTATCTCCCACAAAGGGGTTTAAAACATAGCTTAATTCCTGCTGAACACAGTAGCCATTGCTGATTTGCTAATTTCATGTGTCCTGCAAGAGACTAGTAATTCTCTGCACCTCTAGAGCATGACTTTATCTATGTGTTTAAACACACAGAAGTCCAGAGTCCACAGTGCAAACATGACATGCTCTAACAAATTAAAGTATGTATTTTTTACACCATAAAAGAGAATGTCCTAGGCTTGTAATATTTGCAATAGAAATTCCCTTTGAAGTAAAAAGTGACAAGCAAATAGTGCTTGAAATGTAGATAAAATCACAATAAATGGCCGCGTTTGTGTGAAGCTCTGTGTCACCCTCATGTGCAACGACTACCTTAGTGGTGATGGCGCTAGAAAGAGTGCACCTCTAGAGCATGACTTTATCTATGTGTTTAAACACACAGAAGTCCAGAATCCACAGTGCTAACATGACATGCTCTAACAAATTAAAGTATGTATTTTTTACACCATAAAAGAGAATGTCCTAGGCTTGTAATATTTGCAATAGAAATTCCCTTTGAAGTAAAAAGTGACAAGCAAATAGTTCTTGAAATGTAGATAAAATCAAAATAAATGGCCGCGTTTGTGTGAGGCTCTGTGTCACCCTCATGTGCAACGACTACCTTAGTGGTGATGGAGCTAGAAAGAGTGTAGTTAAACAAAGCTCAATGATTGTTGACACTCAGGGATTTGCCTGATGTAAATCCGGAACCGTCAGACACCGGATAAGCCCGGAAAGAGCACAAAAGTGTGAGACCTATAAAAGCAACGGAAGAACCTGCAGCACATCGGTCGCAGCAAACCCAAGCTCATCTGCAGGTGAGACCACCATTACCTCTCCAAACACAAATAACGGCGATCAGCCCCAACTACGGCATATTACACCCTTACGGCCTAGCCTTGACACAGACCTGGGCGGCGCCATGATGGAGTCCTGAATCTAACGCAATCACCAAATAGGCCAGCACATTTTTCTGAACTAATCACACAAGGATGAGAAGGGGTCACAGAGTGAATAAGATAAGATGATCACACATTTACTGTGGATGTTGCAAATATAATTTCTATCACATCGTCTCTCATATATAACACAAGAAAAGGGAAAGAACTGGGACAATTTAATGCCACACAATACATAACACTTTGAGCAGATTATATTTTGGGATAAGTGAGACTGAGGTAATTTATCCTTTGGTATTCCCGGACACTGTTCTTTAATACTCAAATACGTCACAAATAGTTAAGATGGCGACCAGAAGAGTCACAAAAACTGATAAGCCGAACAAACCACTTAGTACTTCTGGAGCCAAATTGAACACTTATTTTAAAGCGATAGAAGCCTCAATAAAGCAGCTTCTCCTACTCACTCCCTTGAACCAGAGGAGATAGAAGAAGAGACAAGTCATATATCACAACCAGATCATAACCCTATCACGAAGGCTGATCTTAATCTCCTACCAACTAAAGAGGACTTTAAATCTTTTATGGTTCAAGTAAGACAGATGATAAAAGAAAATCTCTCAGAGATTAAAAGAGATATTAAAGACATAGGCCAAAGGGTACAATCCTTAAAAGATCAAACAGAAGAAATTTTAGGAGAGTCAGATAAAATGGCTCAAACCATCCTATTTCAAAATGCTGCGATTACACAACTTCAGACACAAATCAAAGATCTCGACAATAGAAACAGACGACAGAACATCCGAATAAGAGGGATATCAGAAGAAGTATCAGCAGCAAACCTTCCACAACACTTGCAACTATTGTTTAATCACTTGCTAACGACAGAAGAACCCGAAATTAAAATAATGGACAGAGCTCATAGGGCACTTCGGCCTAAAGCAACATAAACAGAACCTCAGAGAGATGTCATCATCAGATTTCATAGGTTCCAAGTCAAAGAGAACATACTTGCTGCTGCCAGAAAAAGGTAGCCAATTTCATTTGAAGGTTCAGATTTGCAAGTATTCCCAGATCTCAGCCCAGTGACATTAGCCAAACGATGAGAGGCAAGATACCTCCCACTCCATCTCAGGGAGTTGGGAGTACCATACAGATGGGGGTTCCCATTCTCACTTCGAGTCATGAGAGACAATAAAACTATTATATACCAAGAACCAGATGACATTACGGAAATCTGTTCTAGCTTGAACATACTGCAACCAAAACTTCCAGCTTTAAAAGATAGACAAGGAAATACTTCAAAACAACAAACATTGACATCAAAACCACAATCATCATTGTGGACAAAGGTCCCGAAAAGGAAGAAAAGTCAGATGCCACCTAAACAGACCACTTCACAATCTTCAATAGCACCCACCTGAGACAAGAAAGAGACAAAGACATTGGAGAGAACTCTTTAATATTTGTCATGAATAGACTGTTGCGTTTCAATGAGCAAAGATATATAGAGGCCAGCTCCTTCTGCAGTATAAGGGTGTGTGTGTTGAATAGTGGGAGATAGCAATAGGTAGCGTGATGTGTTCCTTATTTTAATCCGCACCTCAAATTTGAGATAAATCCCTTTATGCTGCTGTGTACCGATCGCAAAAACCCCGGACGTTTACTCACCGCCCTCTGAAATGGGACCACTCTGTAGTCAGGATGGGATTTTTTTTTTTGCGGTGTGTAAGACTCTGAAAACGCTCATCTGATCTCCTTGCCCGGGCTCCGTGTTACATCCGGGTACTGCGTAACGTCACAAACACTCCTCCGTGATTTTGCCCTATAGCGCTCCTCAAGTAGCAGTCACAGCAACAGCTGATTCACAAACATGTGTTGAAAGGTGCTGTGCTTGAAGGGAAAGTGGTAGACTTGAAATGGCACAAAAATAAAGCCGGCACTTCTTCCTTAAAATGTAAAGTGTCTTTATTGTTGTCACATTAAAATAATCTCATGAACATCTTACAAAGCCAAAATAATTACGCCTTACATGTTTCGGCTGACAAGCCTTACTCATAAGCGTTTATAGACTGTTGCGTTAACATACCTGATAAGTAATAATTTCTGATTGTTGCAATGCTAGTATAAAATTGAACAAAGCCCTCAGACAATTACCCCATTTTACCAATTTTACCAAGCCCTTATTTCATCCTGGTGAATATACCAGAGACCTGGTCATTATTCCTACCCAATTCTAATATCCCCTATATTTTTAGCCATGTATAAAATTAAAATAAAAACAAAAAAAAACACAAAACAATAATAAAGTATTTATAGCACATGAGAACTAACTATAATATGTTTATGCAGAGTGAAAACAGAGTTATTTCAGTTTAACTTTTCCAAGACTTCTACTCATCCCTGTCTCTGTTTCTGTTTCTGGGAGAGGGGGAGATACTTGACTGCCAGAAGTGATATTCAGAAAGGTAAGATACACCATCCATCCACATACAATGGCGGATAACACGCAAATAAATAAACGTACACTTCAAATTATCTCACGAAATGAAAAAGCCCTAAATTCACCTATGGAAAGATCAGTAGCCCTAAAATGGTTTACAAAATACAAAGATTCAATAATCTTTATACAGGAAACACACTTTATCAAGAATGCAGAGACTAAATTCACCTCCAAGACATATCCAACAGGTTACTTTCACTCCACAGGTATAAAAAAAAACGGAGTGGGAATTCTTTTTCATAATCAAGTTCCATTCCAGTTAGATAATAAAGTAACAGACAAAGATAGCAGGATACTGATCCTAACAGGCATACTGTTTGAAAGGCCAGTAACATTAGTGAATGTCTATGCCCCAAACAAGAATAAAGTCCCTTTCTTTAAAAGATTATTAACATTACTGTTAGAACACAAAAAGGTAATATTGATTTTCTAGACCCCACCTTAGATTCCTCGACCACAAAACCAAATCCAACATCCAGACCCCCCAATATAATTTTCCATCTTCTAAAACAATTGGGCCTAACAGATGTATGGAGGATACATCATCCTATACAACAAAACTATACCTTTTATTCTAATCCATGGACACAATACTCGCAAATTGACTATTTATTTATTGACCAATCACATCTGAGATTAAGTAAAGATTCAGACATTGGCCCTATCACTTGGTCGGACAATGCGCCTATATAACTGACATTAGACTGGCCCAATTGCCCACTTACTCCATATATATGTTAATTTGGCACCTCCTTACTGACTAGCCCATACTCACCCACATCACGAATCACATCAAGGAGAACTTCTCCCTTAATGCCACTGAAGACATATCACCCTTCACCTTATGGGAAGCCCATAAAGAAGTAGTAAGAGGGGAATGTATAAAACAATCAGCGATAAAGAGGAAAGCATACAATAAAGGAGTTCAACATTGGACTGCACAAATAAACATACTAAAAATACAACACAAAGTAACCCCCAAAAACACAAAGATACTAACATCCTTAACAAAAGCCAGAAAAGAACTAAACTTCATCCTGACAAAAGAACCTCAGAGAAAAACATTATATATTAAAAAAATATTCTTTTATGAAGGAAACCGCGTGAGTAGCCTCTTAGCCAGAACCCTCAAACTAAACATTACTAAATACCATATAACCAAAATAAAATCAGCAAAAGTAGATATGATACACGATAGTAAAGACATTGCAGAAAGATTCAGTAAATACTATAATCTTTTATACAACCTAGATAAAAAAGATACACCCCAGCACGCAGAAAGCAGAGATAAGTATATACATAGAACTGATATCCCTCAACTTACTCAAACACAATCAGATATGCTGACAATAATAGATAGTCTGCCAACGGGGAAGAGTCCAGGCCCAGACGGGTACATAAACGCTTACTACAAAGCCTTTAAAAACAAATTAGCCCCACATCTAACTTCCCTATTTCAGCATTAGATGAGGGTAAATCAATGCCTTCTTCTATGCAGGAAGCATTCATAACAGTAATACCCAAACCAGGTAGATCTCCAGAAGAACTAAGCAACTTTAGGCCCATATCCCTTTTGAATACACTCAGTTGTGGAGGACCTAATACATGTAGACCAGGTGAGCTTTGCTCTGCGTTGGGAGGCAAGGGATAACACGATTAGAGCAATAACTCTAGCAGCATATGATAACCAATACAAAAAGAAATCAGTGTTCCTTACCACTGATGCGGAAAAAGCCTTTGACCGGATTGACTGGGGTTTTCTAAAATCAACTTTGGAAGGTTTTGGGTTTGGTGACACTACGGTCAGTGGCGTAGCGTGGGGGGGGGCCACAGGGGCGTTTGCCCCGGGCGCATAATTATGGGGGGCGCAAAAGCCTCCACCAGACAGTAGACTGTTGTGACAGTCCCAGACTCCAGCGGCGATTTTAGCAACCCTTTTAGCAACCCTGCTGTTCTGTCTTACTGAGTCACTCTCTCAGTCTCAAACGCAAGTGTGAACTAAGTCTTTCATTGTTTGCAAATTGTCACTTTTGTCAGTCAGTGTCGTCTGACTCGTCACGGTCTGTGAGTCTTACACTTACAGGCTGTAAGTGTGTGTATTGTAATTGGTTTGTAATGTACTTATCCAATCCGACTATACACCACTAGCACAGCGGGTCCTGACTCCTCCCACTCCCAGCGCGCAGGTCAGGAGGGACCAAGGGAGCAAGAAGTGGTGGAATAGCCTGAGTCTGAGGACTCATTGTCTCTAGCGCGTCGTGCATGGTGCCTGGCTGCCCTGAGTGCCCGCCCGTGACTTTAAATTTAAGCCTGCCTGGACGGTCCGGTAAGTAATTTGGGGAGGAAAGAGATGTCGGTGGTCATGGTGGTGGCAGGCTGGCAGCGGCTTAGCCTTAGTGGCTATATATTTAAAGATTGACTACAAATTGTCAGGACTCAGAGGGCTGAGAGGAATGTTAACTGTTGCGAGGCTGGGGTGTAAAGGTGAGCTCAGTGTTCTCTTGTAGGAATAATCTGTCTGTAATCCTGTGCTGCTGAGCTCTGCTCCTCTCATCAGTCTGGGTGCAGATTGGCTGCAGTTAAGTCTCAGGCTGGCCGCTGTGAGTTTCCATAAAAGTCCTGCTCTCAGGTCATCTACCGCATTCCAGGCAATCCAAAAGCAGCCTTCAGCTGTTCAGCACACATGGCCTCAACTGTTCTCTATGCTACCCCCTGCATGAGAAACCACTTCATTCCTGGGCTCTAGATTGTGTGTGAGAAGGGGGTGGTACACTTGTGCACTGTAAGGGTTAATAACTCATTTTACATGAAACTGAATTAGAACTGTTACCCCATTCACACATACTATAGTATCCAGCATAATATGAGACATGTATTGGGTTTTACTCTAAAGTTCAGTGAGTGTGATATCCACAAAAGGGGGTGTGATTAATAACTGGGGCCACTGCCTAGCTGCAAATATAAAGTGTGTGTTAAAGGGACAGTTTACTCAAAAAAATTCTCCCCATCAATTTGTTTCTAATGATCCACTTTACCTGCTGGAGTGTATTCAATTGTTTACAATTATTTCCCTTACCCTTATATTGGCACTTTAAATAGTTGATTTAGTCTGTGGTATCCCTATCTATTCTGAAAGTTTCTGACCTTAGGTCCAAGCTACAGATTAGCTGTGTAATGTCCCTTTAAATAGGGCCAAGTTCTATGGCTTTATTTCAAAAAGCACTTGAGCATTGTCTTGCATTTGTGTTACTAATGATTAAGTGAGACAAGAATAGATATGTCTGACTGAAATGGATATTAGTTAGTAAAAAAAATACCAGGTATAATGATGTAGCCAGAGTGCTGTGGACAATTAGGACAGATATAAAACAGGCAGCAGTAAAGTCTCCAAACACTGAACTGTGACTTTGTGGAACAGGACAATGATAAAGTAGTTACTTTACAGGGTTTCCCCTCAGCTATTATTTGTACAGTTCAGTGTTTGGAGACTTCATTGTCTATTTTATTACTGTCCAGTACACGGTCGCAATAGGGGGTTCAATTCTTACCTTGCCCTGGGCGCTGACAACCCACGCTACGCCACTGACTACGGTAAAATGCATTTTCAGTTTATATTCCTCCCCGTCGGCCTGGGTAAAGGCGAATGGAATGTTGTCCCAACCTTTCCAAATTAACAATGGGATCAGAAAGGGATGCCCCCTATCCCCCACTTTGTTTATATTATCAATGGAAATATTAGCCTTGAAAATAAGAGCTAACAATAATATAAAGGGGATAGCAATAGGAAACAACAAATTCAAAATATCACTATATGCAGACGACGTGTTGTTCACAATTACTGAATAAACAAAATCAATCCCTGAGATCAGCAGAGAGCTTACCCATTTTGGGGAGTTCTCTGGTTTCTCAGTAAATATGCAGAAATCAGAGATATTGAATGTTTCTCTCTCTGAAATAGAATTTGAAAGACTAAAAGCTATATGTCCACTACGGTTACAAAAAGAGACCATTAAATATCTAGGAACTTACATATCTGCCGACTATACAACACTCTTTGACAGAAACTACACTACATTACTCAAAAACACCCATATTGACTTAAAAGAATGGAGCTCCAAACTCATCTCTTGGTGGGGACTTAGTCAGTCTATTAAAATGACGACTTTACCAAAAATTCTGTACATTCTCCAAGCCATCCCAATACGCCTATCAAACTGGTATTTATCACAGCTACAGAGAACAATAAATACATACATTTGGGGGAAAAGTAAACCATGCATCAAACAGCAAACACTCTATAAAACCAATGAAAAAGGAGGCCTTGGCCTACCATGCATACAAGACTACTATAATGCAGTGACCTTACAAAGTGTACTTGATTGGCACTTATCGGCTGACACCAAGGCATGGGTCTCAATAGATTCGAACATATTGAAAGTCCCAAGAGTGGGTGCACTATGTTGGGTTTCAAAAAATTCCAGACCCTCTCAATGCTACCAAATGGAGGTCCACAAACATATTTTTCATCTATGCGATCACATAGTATTATCAGGAAGCAAAATTACATCTACACGCTCGCAAATGTTTCCATCCCCCTAAAATGCCGAATTGGTGGGAGGGTTAGACAAGGGGTTTCAGAGACAAGGTGGCTATGAAGGTACCCATAGCCACCTTCATTTCAGACGGCAAACTGCTCAAAAGAGACCAACTTCAAAATCAGGAGAATATTTTCTCTACCAGCTGGCTTAAATATGCACAGATCTCACATCTCATAAACACAAGACCATTTAAAACAGACTTTCTCAGGCCCTTAACCATATTCAAATCTTTATGCCATTAACAGAAACCAAAACATTTGTCATTATCAAGAAAATTACTAGACAACCAGACAAACTTTTCTTCCTGACTACACTGCCAGATGGCAGAGAGACCTTGCCACACAAATAGAGAAAAAAGACTGGGAGAGAATTATAACGGCCACACACAAATCCTCAACATCATCTCAAATACTAGAGATGAATTACAAAATTCTCCTCAGATGGTATCTTACCCCTTCCAAATTAAATAGCATTTACCCAGGGGCCTCAGCTGGATGTTGGAGAGGTTGTGGAGGTAATGGTTCCTTACTCCATATGTGGTGGCATTGCGACAATATCCGTCCCTTATGGCAAGTTGTAGAAACACACTTCAAATTGACATTACACGAAGACATATTACACACACAAAGATTTACTCTGCTAGATGAGTTACCTAAAATATCATGCAAATTAAAAGGGCTCCTCATACAAATTGGCATAAATGCAGCTAAAAATTTGATAGCTACACATTGGAAAACAGCATTCACGCATACCGAGTCTATGTGGCTAGAAAAAATACAAGACCTACTTTCCCTTGAAGAATATGGCCACAAGAAAAATACCAAAAACGCCCCTTTTGCCAAGATAAAGTTCCTTTGGGATGAACATTTAGTAGACATGTCACATCGGACATGTTAAGGATTTATAAAACCTAAATAACCTTGCCAAAACAAACCAAGAACATATAAATTAACTTAAAAACTCTGGGAGAATGGTTCTCCTCCTTCCCCTCTTATCCTGATCTTCCTTCACTACTCTCCATTTTTTTTACCCTAAATCTGGACTCTACCATTCTTTTTCAACATGTGATATAGAAAAGTGAAGGCGCCTAGAAATAGTGCGTGCAGAAAAATATATATATATATGTCCTTTGTATACCCTTCAACAAAGGACAACAAACTTATATATATGTCCTATGTATACCCTTCAACAAAGGACAACATTCTTTTTCAACCCCCATTCACTGGCAAATAATAATTTAACAGAATGTAATTGCTGAATATTTATTGGAGAAAAAAAAAAGTAGTCAAATAAGAAACAGTAGACAAAGAAGAAATTACAGACAACTAAGAACTCTGAGAAGAATTAATAAATTACTTGTTCATATGGACTTCAAAATTCTGAACAATTAGAATGTTATACCATGGATTTTCTGTACTTATTGATATTCAATTACTCTGTATTGTCATTTCACAAACCCAAATAAAATCAACATTTAAAAAAAAAATCACAATAATATATATTTTTTTCTGATCATGTGTTCACAATGAGCAGCAATATAAATAATCTATAGCTTCTAAGGACTATTAATAAACTCAGGCTTCACTTGAAAAAGTAGGCGGATAAGACTCAGACTGATATCCACTGATGTCACTGATAAAATAATTATGTCAACATATAATAAAAAGAAATTATGCACTGTGTGTGTCTAAAACACGATACAGCAGAAACAAAATACCATACTAAAGTTATTAGTGAAAGTTACACAGCGATTGCTTACATTTGAAATTAGTTCTTATATGTCATAAAACATACCATTATGGAATCCAATGGAATTAGTCATTGTACAGGCCTCTATGCTGGTAATGACTTTGAGTCCCATAATATATGATGTTATATGCCCATATACTGCAGAGCCAGAAATCCCAGCACTGCAGAGCCAGGCATCCCAGCCTGTATAGCACATACCCCAGCCCCAAATCTGCATAATTAACGTTTACTACAGTCAGGTAGGAAAAACACATTAAAGGTATACAAAAATGTCCTGCACATACTGTATGTAGTGAAACAAGCACCTTCTTAAAAACTGAGATTTTTATTGTAGATCCACTAAAACATGAGAACTCATATTCAAAAGAAAAAATTATGATCAAGTCAACCTGGCAAGACTAGTTATACATACACATTTCAGCACTTTCTCACTGACTTATTTGTCAAGCTATATTATTGGCCCTCAGGCCTAGCCTTTGGGCATGGTGAGGGGGGCACCCGCTCAGGGCCCCAAGCTTTGGGGGCTCAGCACTTTCAGGGGTGAAAGGATGAGAAGGTACAGTATATATCCTGCTATTCCATATATAGGTAGCAAAGAATGTTGGGACAGGGGTTGGCCATACAGGGGGCAGGGCATACAGTGGGAGAGGAATAAGAGCGCTGGACTGTGGAGGCCCGCAAGTTTGTCTTGCCAAGGGCTCCACAAATGCTATGAATGCAGAAAACCCACAACAAAAAGGGAAACATTTATTCCATCATGAGACATTATCCATATAACGGTGACTGGACTGAAATCTAGCCCCATACTGGCCTAATGGTTGGACCTATTCAGTATAGGTGGAACTGCTCAGTTTACTGTGACTTTTTGTGCACTTTACACACATTTCTTGTTTTAGGTACACACACATATGCTTAGAAAGTAGGCCTATAACTCATTTCAAATACAATTTTATCCCATGTGAAATAAGAATTTCCCCATCAAATCCCACAAGAAAACAATTCTGCAGTTATACTGGTGAGATTCTATAAGATGCCTCATAAGTATTACAAGATCCTTCAGGCATTCTTTTAAAGGCAATTTTTACCTTGTGAACCGTATATCTTATTAAGGGGAGTTTATTAATATAATATGTGAAGGACACTTACTTCACAATATAATGGTCAGTAAAATAAGCTGCTGATTTCTCTCCATACTGGAGAGTTTTTGAGAATCGGGCCCTAAGTGAAAGGAGCATCTATAGGTAATTTTCTAATATCTACAACAACCCTGAGAAGTGAGCAGCATGGATAAGTCAAGTAAACTGATGCACTACTACAGCCATAAAAAGCTTTTAAGTAGACTGAATGAGAAGTAAACCATGTACTAAATCTTGTACTGAGTTTTAAGAGCATACAGCTAATAAATACAAAGATAGTATTTGCTTACACTTACAGTCAATATGTTGCAAAATGAGAAAAAGATTAAAAATAACCAAATGTTTGATAAACATTTGTAGAGTGTATACCTGACTGTTAATTACGTTGGTCACCAGCTGTATATGAAGCCGCAGACACTGGCACTCATCTCTATAAGCATTCAGAAAGTCTTTTGATCCAATATCAAACAAAGGGCGCCTGAACATGATGTCCGTGATCACTTGTGCCAAAGCAAATCGTTCTTCTGGATCAAGGACATGTTGGTAAGCTTCATAGTAACCTTCAACAAGCTGAGAGATTCAAGAAGGCAAATTACTGTATTTGTACAAGATACTAGCAATTAGTAATTCTAAAAATAACAGCAGCTTATTGCCATTCAATTTGCTTTTCTTAAAGGGATATAAAACAACTGTTTTAAAATAATACTTTTAAAAATGTATATTAAATTTTGAAGGCATAAGTGTAAAGTTACAGTTTCCATAATGTAATGGGTGCCACCATGTACAAACCTTGGCTTCTCTCTCTAAATGAATCACTAGACTTGACTAAACAATGGCTGTGAGGGATATTGCAGTGTTAGCCTTGTTAAGTCTGGAGTATGCACTTCCAATTATCAATAGCTTTTCAGAGTTAAATTAAAGGAAGAGAGCACTAAATAAATAATATGCATATTCCCCTTTTTACATTACTTGACTTAAACATACATTTTATATGAATATGCATAATGTCCCTTTAACACCGGTACAATTTGTAAGCAATATTTTAATTATGAAACCTCTCATTCTAAATATACTTTTTTTCTGAACCCCTTTAATTCTAAATACACTTTTTTTGTTTGTTACATGTTTTAACATAAATCCAATGAGTTTCTACCTGTTGCTTGTTTTCTAATAGAGCAGATTCCCAAGTCCACAGATCGAGTATTACGGCAAATCTGTCCACTCTCACATGTGCCCAATCTGAAAGGTCCATGTTGCTTGATTCACTTTTGCAAGAGTTAAAACCTAAAAGAACAGAATAAGATCACTGTGAGAGCTATATAAAGTATGAATGTTGCATAATTCTTAAACTATTGTCCGTAGACACCTGTTTTTATACAGCATTATTTTTTTAGAAGTGTATAAAAAACAGAATATCAATGACACTTCAGAGCCCTAGAATTTCAAAATGGAAAGTCTGTAAAGTAACATCTGGCATCATTCTTTTGATTCAGTGACTTACTTTTATCTTCTTCTATTAAGTGTGTAGTCATAAGTAGTATTTGTTCCTGCAGCTCTTGGAGATCTGTCAGAGCAATATCATACATGATAAAAGCCCCCCTCTGGTCCTGCGTGTGAATGATCCCATCCTCCATCATGTAAAAATCAGTATGATTTTCCACCTCGGAGAACTCCATGAACTGCGCACTCTGCACCTAAATGCAAGTACAGAGAGGTGAGCTTAGCATCATAGCAATATAATAAAGTGCAGATTTTGAAAGATACACAACAAAGAAATAAACATTGGTAAGTGCCAGAAAACGTCTCAGACCATTGTAAATTCTAGCAAATTATTTTGTTTTAGTGAAAGGTGTTAAAGTGATGGTAACTTTTAGCATTTTTGAAATGCTAGCCTGAATCTATGGACTAAATTAAATGGACCTTAATGTTTGAGTGCCGTATTGCTAGCAAGGCTATTGGATTAGAGGTGGAAACGTTACCTCATGAAAAAAAATAGTTTTGTGATGGCCGCCCGGAGGCAGTTATTTTAATAGAACAATGCACAAAAACAGAATTTATGCTTACCTGATAAATTCCTTTCTCCAACGGTGTGTCCGGTCCACGGCGTCATCCTTACTTGTGGGATATTCTCTTCCCCAACAGGAAATGGCAAAGAGCCCAGCAAAGCTGGTCACATGATCCCTCCTAGGCTCCGCCTACCCCAGTCATTCGACCGACGTAAAGGAGGAATATGCATAGGAGAAATCATATGATACCGTGGTGACTGTAGTTAGAGAAAATAATTCATCAGACCTGATTAAAAAAACCAGGGCGGGCCGTGGACCGGACACACTGTTGGAGAAAGTAATTTATCAGGTAAGCATAAATTCTGTTTTCTCCAACATAGGTGTGTCCGGTCCACGGCGTCATCCTTACTTGTGGGAACCAATACCAAAGCTTTAGGACACGGATGATGGGAGGGAGCAAATCAGGTCACCTAGATGGAAGGCACCACGGCTTGCAAAACCTTTCTCCCAAAAATAGCCTCAGAAGAAGCAAAAGTATCAAATTTGTAAAATTTGGTAAAAGTGTGCAGTGAAGACCAAGTCACTGCCTTACATATCTGATCAACAGAAGCCTCGTTCTTGAAGGCCCATGTGGAAGCCACAGCCCTAGTGGAGTGAGCTGTGATTCTTTCAGGAGGCTGCCGTCCGGCAGTCTCATAAGCCAATCGGATGATGCTTTTAAGCCAAAAAGAGAGAGAGGTAGAAGTTGCTTTTTGACCTCTCCTTTTACCAGAATAAACAACAAACAAAGAAGATGTTTGTCTGAAATCCTTTGTAGCCTCTAAATAGAATTTTAGAGCACGAACTACATCCAAATTGTGTAACAAACGTTCCTTCTTTGAAACTGGATTCGGACACAAAGAAGGCACAACTATCTCCTGGTTAATGTTTTTGTTAGAAACAACTTTCGGAAGAAAACCAGGTTTAGTACGCAAAACCACCTTATCTGCATGGAACACCAGATAAGGAGGAGAACACTGCAGAGCAGATAACTCTGAAACTCTTCTAGCAGAAGAAATTGCAACCAAACTTTCCAAGATAGTAACTTAATATCTACGGAATGTAAGGGTTCAAACGGAACCCCTTGAAGAACTGAAAGAACTAAATTGAGACTCCAAGGAGGAGTCAAAGGTTTGTAAACAGGCTTGATTCTAACCAGAGCCTGAACAAAGGCTTGAACATCTGGCACAGCCGCCAGCTTTTTGTGAAGTAAAACAGATAAAGCAGAAATCTGTCCCTTCAAAGAACTTGCAGATAATCCTTTCTCCAAACCCTCTTGTAGAAAGGATAGAATCTTAGGAATTTTTATCTTGTTCCATGGGAATCCTTTAGATTCACACCAACAGATATATTTTTTCCATATTTTATGGTAAATTTTCCTAGTTACAGGCTTTCTAGCCTGGATAAGAGTATCAATGACAGAATCTGAAAACCCACGCTTTGATAAAATCAAGCGTTCAATCTCCAAGCAGTCAGTTGGAGTGAAGCCAGATTCGGATGTTCGAATGGACCTTGAACAAGAAGGTCCTGTCTCAAAGGTAGCTTCCATGGTGGAGCCGATGACATATTCACCAGGTCTGCATACCAAGTTCTGCGTGGCCACGCAGGAGCTATCAAGATCACCGAAGCCCTCTCCTGATTGATCCTGGCTACCAGCCTGGGAATGAGAGGAAACGGTGGGAATACATAAGCTAGGTTGAAGGTCCAAGGCGCTATCAGTGCATCTACTAGAGTCGCCTTGGGATCCCTGGATCTGGACCCGTAGCAAGGAACCTTGAAGTTCTGACGAGACGCCATCAGGTCCATGTCTGGAATGCCCCATAATTGAGTTATTTGGGCAAAGATTTCCGGATGGAGTTCCCACTCCCCCGGATGGAAAGTCTGACGACTCAGAAAAATCCGCTTCCCAATTTTCCACTCCTGGGATGTGGATTGCAGACAAGTGGCAGGAGTGATTCTCCGCCCATTGAATTATTTTGGTCACTTCCTCCATTGCCAGGGAACTCCTTGTTCCCCCCTGATGGTTGATATATGCAACAGTCGTCATGTTGTCTGATTGAAACCTTATGAATTTGGCCTTTGTTAGTTGAGGCCAAGCTTTGAGAGCATTGAATATCGCTCTCAGTTCCAGAATGTTTATCGGGAGAAGAGATTCTTCCCGAGACCATAGACCCTGAGCTTTCAGGGGTTCCCAGACCGCGCCCCAGCCCACCAGACTGGCGTCGGTCGTGACAATGACCCACTCTGGTCTGCGGAAGCTCATTCCCTGTGACAGATTGTCCAGGTTCAGCCACCAACGGAGTGAGTCTCTGGATCTTTGATCTACTTGGATCGTCGGAGACAAGTCTGTATAATCCCCATTCCACTGTCTGAGCATGCACAGTTGTAATGGTCTTAGATGAATTCGTGCAAAAGGAACTATGTCCATTGCCGCAACCATCAAACCTATTACTTCCATGCACTGCGCTATGGAAGGAAGAAGAACAGAATGAAGTACTTGACAAGAGCTTAGAAGTTTTGATTTTCTGGCCTCTGTCAGAAAAATCTTCATTTCTAAGGAGTCTATTATTGTTCCCAAGAAGGGAACTCTTGTTGACGGGGACAGAGAACTTTTTTCTATGTTCACTTTCCACCCGTGAGATCTGAGAAAGGCTAGGACAATGTCCGTATGAGCCTTTGCTTTTGACAGAGACGACGCTTGAATCAGTATGTCGTCCAAGTAAGGTACTACTGCAATGCCCCTTGGTCTTAGCACCGCTAGAAGGGACCCTAGTACCTTTGTGAAAATCCTTGGAGCAGTGGCTAATCCAAATGGAAGTGCCACAAACTGGTAATGCTTGTCCAGAAAGGCGAACCTTAGGAACCGATGATGTTCCTTGTGGATAGGAATATGTAGATACGCATCCTTTAAATCCACCGTGGTCATGAATTGACCTTCCTGGATGGTAGGAAGAATTGTTTGAATGGTTTCCATTTTGAACGATGGAACCCTGAGAAATTTGTTTAGAATCTTGAGATCTAAAATTGGTCTGAATGTTCCTTCTTTTTTGGGAACTATGAACAGATTGGAGTAAAACCCCATTCTTAACAGGTCTTCTACACAATGTAAGAATGCCTGTCTTTTTATTTGGTTTGAAGACAATTGAGACCTGTGGAACCTCCCCCTTGGGGGTAGTTCCTTGAATTCCAGGAGATAACCTTGAGAAACTATTTCTAGCGCCCAAGGATCCTGAACATCTCTTGCCCAAGCCTGAGCAAAGAGAGAGAGTCTGCCCCCCACCAGATCCGGTCCCGGATCGGGGGGCCAACACTTCATGCTGTTTTAGTAGCAGTGGCAGGTTTCTTGGCCTGCTTACCCTTGTTCCAGCCTTGCATCGGTCTCCAGGCTGGTTTGGTTTGAGAACTATTACCCTCTTGCTTAGAGGGTGTAGAATTTGAGGCTGGTCCGTTTCTGCGAAAGGGACGAAAATTTGGCTTATTTTTAGCCTTAAAAGACCTATCCTGAGGAAGGGCGTGGCCCTTTCCCCCAGTGATGTCTGAAATAATCTCTTTCAAGTCAGGGCCAAACAGCGTTTTACCCTTGAAAGGGATGTTAAGCAATTTGTTCTTGGAGGACACATCCGCCGACCAAGACTTTAGCCAAAGCGCTCTGCGCGCCACAATAGCAAAACCTGAATTTTTCGCCGCTAATCTAGCTAATTGCAAAGTGGCGTCTAAGATAAAAGAGTTAGCCAATTTAAGTGCTTGAACTCTGTCCATAACCTCCTCATACGAAGATTCTTTATTGAGCGACTTTTCTAGTTCTTCGAACCAGAAACACGCTGCTGTAGTGACAGGAACAATGCATGAAATTGGTTGTAGAAGGTAACCTTGCTGAACAAACATCTTTTTAAGCAAACCCTCTAATTTTTTATCCATAGGATCTTTGAAAGCACAACTATCTTCTATAGGGATAGTAGTGTGTTTGTTTAGAGTAGAAACCGCCCCCTCGACCTTGGGGACTGTCTGCCATAAGTCCTTTCTGGGGTCGACCATAGGAAATAATTTCTTAAATATAGGGGGAGGAACAAAAGGTATGCCGGGCCTTTCCCATTCCTTATTTACAATGTCCGCCACCCGCTTGGGTATAGGAAAAGCATCGGGGGGCACCGGGACCTCTAGGAACTTGTCCATCTTACATAATTTCTCTGGAATTACCAAATTGTCACAATCATCCAGAGTAGATAACACCTCCTTAAGCAGAGCGCGGAGATGTTCTAATTTAAATTTAAAAGTAATAACATCAGGTTCAGCTTGTTGAGAAATTTTTCCTGAATCTGAAATTTCTCCCTCAGACAAAACCTCCCTCCTGGCCCCTTCAGATTGGTGTGAGGGTATGTCAGAACCATTATCATCAGCGTCCTCATGCTCTTCAGTATCTAAAACAGAGCAATCGCGCTTTCTCTGATAAGTGGGCATTTTGGACAAAATGTTTTTTAATAGAATTATCCATTACAGCCGTTAATTGTTGCATAGTAAGAAGGATTGGCGCACTATATGTACTAGGGACCTCTTGTGTGGGCAAGACTGGTGTAGACACAGAAGGGGATGATGCAGTACCATGCTTACTCCCCTCGCTTGAAGAATCATCTTGGGCAACATCATTATCAGTGGCATCATTGTCCCTACTTTGTTTGGACACTATGTCACATTCATCACATATATTTAAATGGGGAGGAACCTTGGCTTTCAAACATACAGAACATCGTCTATCTGATGGTTCAGACATGTTAACAGGCATAAACTTGATAACAAAGCACAAAAACCGTTTTAAAATAAAACCGTTACTGTCACTTTAAATTTTAAACTGAACACACTTTATTACTGAATATGTGAAAAAGTATGAAGGAATTGTTCAAAATTCACCAAAATTTCACCACAGTGTCTTAAAGCCTTAAAAGTATTGCACACCAAATTTGAAAGCTTTAACTCTTAAAATAACGGAACCGGAGCCGTTTTTACATTTAACCCCTATACAGTCCCTGGTATCTGCTTTGCTGAGACCCAACCAAGCCCAGAGGGGAATACGATACCAAATGACGCCTTCAATAAGCTTTTTCAGTGGTTCTTAGCTCCTCACACATGCATCTGCATGCCTTGCTTTCCAAAAACAACTGCGCATTAGTGGCGCGAAAATGAGGCTCTGCCTATGACTAGAAAAGGCCCCCAGTGAAAAAGGTGTCCAATACAGTGCCTGCCGTTTTTTTAATACATCCCCAAGATTAAAAGAACTATTTATAGTTATAATCCACTAAATATACTTGTAAAGTAATCGTTTTAGCCCAGAAAAATGTCTACCAGTCTTTAAAGCCCTTGTGAAGCCCTTTATTCTTATACTAAACTAAGAAAATGGCTTACCGGTTCCCATAGGGAAAATGACAGCTTCCAGCATTACCAAGTCTTGTTAGAAATGTGTCATACCTCAAGCAGCAAAGTCTGCCCACTGTTTCCCCCAACTGAAGTTAATTCATCTCAACAGTCCTGTGTGGAAACAGCCATCGATTTTAGTAACGATTACAAACAGAAATCTTCATCTCTTTTCTGTTTCAGAGTAAATAGTACATACCAGCACTATTTTAAAATAACAAACTCTTGATTGAAGAATAAAAACTACATTTAAACACCAAAAAACTCTTAACCATCTCCGTGGAGATGTTGCCTGTGCAACGGCAAATAGAATGACTGGGGTAGGCGGAGCCTAAGAGGGATCATGTGACCAGCTTTGCTGGGCTCTTTGCCATTTCCTGTTGGGGAAGAGAATATCCCACAAGTAAGGATGACGCCGTGGACCGGACACACCTATGTTGGAGAAATAAAGGTATGTTTAAGTTAATAATGAGTTGACTTTAAAATCATGAATTAAGGTCCATTTGATTTAGTCCATATATTCAGACTAGTGTTTCAAAAATGCTAGAATTTACCATCAGTACTGAGGGGTAGCTATTTGGTGGGTAGCGCAGCAAACATGTAAAAATAGGTCCCATTTAAAAATACAGGGCAAATGTCACTTTTGCTGGTTGAGGGTACAGTAGAATCAGACCAGAACCAGGAACACGCATACATATACAAGCACTAATTCATACATGCAAGCAAGCAAACATACACATACAAACAAACACGTATTCATATGCATGCAGAAATGCAAACTACTTGCAAACACACTAAAAAAAATTACTGTCAGACTTCCAAAGCAAATGTCAAAAAGCATGACAATTTACAAAACTTAAAGTCATTTTACTGCCTTGCCAGTTTTGAATGACATTACTGATGACATCACACATTAGATCATTGATGACATAATCAATTACATCACTAGGGACATTACCTTTGACATCATCTGAGTTTAAAATAAAGTATAAATAGAAAAGTATTAACAACTATATGCAGAAATTTATGAGAATACATCTATAGACGTATGTATGTATATTGTTTTATTTTCTTTAGTGTAGCTGGTGAATTTTCTAATTATGTATTAAGTGACTTCACTAGTGACTAGGTTTGCCAACTGTCTGGTATGTAAATGGACAGCCCAGTATTTTAACTGTCTGTCCAAGAAAAAAACAAAACTGGATAAATAAATAATTGGGGCTGATCTGAGATATGAATGAGGTCCATAGTGAGCAAATGGCTGACAGTAATTTATGGGGTCTGATCTAAGGTTTTATCACAGCCCCAACTAATGATTGTTCTTGGTCATTCAGATTTACTGCGGACACCTGAAAACCCTAATAGTGATGAAATTGATGATGTCATTAGTAATTATGTCAATAAATAACTAATGTATTATACCATAAGTAATGTAAAAGGGTTGGGGAAGTCTAAGTTTGGTTTGTAAATAGTTTTTTTAACATTTGATATATATATATATATATATATATATATATAACCATAGGGGTTATCCTATATTTACACACATGATATAGAGTATAAAGTTTGTGCTATAATGATGAAGGTTATTTATCAAAAACAAATTAACTTAGAATTTGGTCCACAACTTAACAGTGCTTAGTACAGTGTTCCCACTGCAGTTAAATGTTCTTATTTTCTAGAGTATGTTTTAAAATTTATCACCATTGTCCCCATGGTAAGGCATCTAAAAGTAATTTTGCAGGGGTGGAGCTTGCCACAAGACAGAGTAGTCGCACTACCAGAGAGCTCTGTAGACCGAGTACAATTTAATCTATTTATAATACTTCCCATTACCCACATATCCACCCTCTCTAGTACCAGAGTACCTTTGGTGGTAAAAAAAGAAATAGGGTTACTCAAGAACTTCCTGCAGCAATGAGCAGAAACACTTACATGCTGGCCCCATGATCCGTTTGGCGCCAAACTAAAAAATAGGCCCACGCTGTTTGAAAACCCCTCCTGATCGCCACTGGCTACATCAAGCTGATACCCGGCACAAGAAAAATCACCCAAGTGCATAACCAGGAGGAGTGAAGACTGGTTGCCGCAATCTGAGGAGAGCCGTTCGCGGCCTCTGTGCACTAACGGAGGTCAGATCTTGGGAGGGCCCATCTACACCCAGACGGTGCATGCAGTGATCGGTGCAGACTACATAGCCTACTGGATTGTGAGCTGAGAAACTCTCTGTAGTGGGCTAGGACAGACAGTGTTCTGCTACATGTACTCCACATATCCTCACTACTAAGACCTGAGGGGGCTTTGAAGTGGTCGGATATAGGCAGTAAGTTGATACAACCTAATTAACTATACACTTATAACCGCAATAAAGACTGCCATATACATACAGTCCTCTTGTCAAAATACAAAGCCCCTTCTTATACCACGGTCGTATCTAGAGGTCTTCTAGAGCATTCTCCATCATCGTTTGTAACGTTCTTGGGTGGATCCTAAACAGGGGTATTCAGGCCCCTTGAAGTGTGTCCTGCATTGGTGACACAATATCCATTTAACTGATTGTCAGGGGAAACCTACTGTCTTCTACATACTGTACTGGTGACCCACGCCCGGATTGTTTATCTATACCAGTCGGGCGAGCCAACCCTGCACATCCAGGCCTGTTATACCTCCATACTATTATAAAAATAAGCGATTGAGCTCTCATTTTCTCATTAATATTCACCCAATAGCCTGACAAATTAAGGTACTCACTCACTTGTACTCTCTGCCCTCTCTCCTCCGTTTTCCATCGGCCCTTTTTGCCTACGGGTCATACCCCACGTTCCCTTTTCCTTACCTGCTCAGAGGGAGAACTTACCCAAGGAGAGAGGCAGATATATACTTACCTTGGTAGACCTCCAAGCAAGATATAATCTAAGAAACTCTCTTATTAAAGGTAACCCTATTCATGTGAAAAAGATATCATGATGTGCTAACTCTACCATCTAGGGGGGTGCCAGATCTGCCCTCTCCACCTGCCATACTCTATAGGAGGACACTCATACTACCCTATTGGGAAATACCTGAAGTTCCATTAATCCTACACTATACAATATGGCACACTCTCAAAAGAAGAAGCAGAAACAATATGATGCCCCAAAAAGGACTTTATCAGATCACTTTAATAGCAAAATTAATTATGAACATGACATGTCGGATGACGATTCAAGGGAATCGATTGCCTCTACTAAAGGATCCCATAGAACTACAAGTAACTCTCAAGATAGATCCCTCACCATACATTCATCTATAGTAGACTCTATTAAAGAGTTATCAGATAAGATGGACTCTCATCACTCATCTCCTAAACAAGAACTCGAAATGTCAGTATCCAAACTTAAAAGAGACATCTCCTCCCTAAGAGAAAGGACAGAAATCCTGGAAAGGAAACAAGAAGACCTCAATCTGTACCACTCTAATCTCCTTTCCTATACCCAGTCACTTTCTGAAATTATTTCAGACTTAGAATCAAAAATGGCGAACCTAGAATATGTTACAATTTTTATTTATTAACTGTAACATCTATCTAAAGTTGTTGTTTGCAGATATTTTTATAGTTCAAATATTGGATCTCATTATCCAACACATCATTTGTTTTTTACCATTGTGCCTGTTTTAATATGTTACAATTTTTTTCTATAGTGGTGTTTCAAAAAATGTTTTCCACTCACAAATAGACTATTTGTAACACATTGTATTTCTATAGTCTTTCTTGCAGTTCCCCAAATATCCGTACATGCATAATTAAGTTTCAGATGTTACTCACACACTACACTCAATTTTGCTATACAAAATGTAATTTCTAATGGTTAATCATAATAGACGTCTCCTTTAAGAAATTACTATACTTAATTTATCTCCATCGGTTATATATTTTTCACCTAACAATACACTATTTTTCTTCCATCACCTTAAACATGAATTTTTTATTTCTTGAATCGTTTTTTACGGGAATTTTAATTAAGCATACCTATCCTCCTTTATCATTGGATAATTTGAAAACTCTGGATAGCCAATGAAACACAATGTGGCGCCTTAAAAAAGCGTCTTTTTTATTTGTTTTTATATGTCATTACCTTTGCATGATGAAACGACCATAATATTGGGTCGAGAAACGCGTTGCAATATTAAAACTTTATTTTAACCTTTCTTACGGAGGTGTCTGCCTTTTACTTCCACAGAAGAAACTGCACTTTATCACCCTACCAGTGTTTTTAGCATCTACACTGTTAACAGCACGGTTGCTGTTTGGAAGTTCACAGATCTGAGACAGGATCCACCTTGATACAGGAGAAGTATCCAGTTAGCTGACTACTGCAAGTGTCAGCCAGCCTGTTTGCACTGCATAAGTGCCATCACAAATTGTGAGTTTTACTCTTTCTTTTCTTTGACCATATTGCATATGGATTTCACTATGAGGCGCCCCTTTCTTTTTTGATTTAGATCATCTAGGTGAATTGAGATCGTTCTTCACAAGTGGAGCTGCCTAACATCTTTTGGAATTGGATTCCGACTTGGATTCCTGTTTTTACAAAAGAATGATCTACAAAAGAATCTCTGATTATAAATATATGGACTATACCTGTCACTGATTTTAATATTATTGCACAAAAAAGGTTGTGTTTATCTATATCACATTTGTTTTCACTTTTTCTTTACAACTGTATTATTAATAACTGTGTTATTTTTAATCACACTATTTTATATTGTTTCAATTTATATCAAATAATTATTTTGTTCACCAGTGCACCACCTTCCTAGGTGTTTTTTCACTTAGCATTCGGACCTAGAGGATAGATCACACCGAAATAACATAAGGGTTCGCGGCATCCCAAAAGAAGTGGGAACAGCAGATCTCTCTAAATACCATTTATATCTATTCAGAGAACTTCTGGGATCTATACAAGACCAAGAGGTCCTAATGGACAGAGCTGATCGATCACTCCGCCCGAGAAATACTCCTTCAGGTTCACCTAGAGATGTAATCATTAGATTACATTATTACACATTCAAATAAAAACTACTCAGAGCACCATTTCAAAACAAAACTCTAAGGGATCCCTTTCAGACCATCCAAATCTATCCGGACTTGTCCTCACACACTCTAGCTAAGAGGCGTTCCTTCCAGCAGGTTACCCAATGCCTCCACAAAAACAACATCAAATATAGATGGGGCTTCCCAGTCAAATTATTCTTTCAAATTGATGAACGTTCTTACGCCATATTCACACCAGACCAGGGGTTGAAACTCCTACTCTCTGTAGGTTTACATAACTCTACAAATCAACCTAAAGAAGCAACCGAAAATGCGGATTAAACGCTACTGCTCCAGAGTGGTGCCCACTGCCACAAAGTTTTAGCTACCAAGCTAAAAGAAAGGAAATCTCCTCAACTAATGAGGATCCTTGACTTTAGGTAAACATAGGATAACATCCTGACCGGCATAACTCTGCCTTTGCAAACTTGCACCTCTAATCCGGCAGCTGGCCGTTGCCTGCAGCCTCAGGTGAGGATACCTGACTGTCTCTATGGTAACTGAACAACATCTTCAGAACTATAGACATTTGGTTAAATATACTGTTCAACTTAGTTAACTGTTCATAACACTGTTTCAGTTGTATTATTGTTATACTAACCCCTCATTTTCTTTTTACAGATGAGTCATATAGTCTAAGTCCTTATTAAACGTCTCTTAGGCTAGGTGGTTTTACTAGCTTACAATCACATTAAATACTAACTCATGAGAAAATGTACACTAGTCGCCCAGAACAGAACCATATATATCCTATATGGAACTACAATTGAATCAATCGGCTGACATTAACTCCTACTTATGTCTTTCCTTCTCATAGTTAAGTTGCACTATGGCGTAGAACCACTTACAAAGATGATCTAAGGGTCAGTTTCCACACAGAGGAAATTTTTAAATAACACGTTACATACACTTTGTGACTTTAATGCTATAATGTATTAACTCATACACTTTAGGGATGCATGAACCACTACTTTCTTTCTAGTGTTACCTAAAGATAGAGTACGCTGAGGAACCTCAAAAAATAGAAGGTTCTCCTACCCAGACTAAATCTTTTATATGTTTACTTCACACTATTATGATATCCTTAAGTATGCTATATTTGTGCATAAGTTATATACGTTTATAAATTTATTAACGATGAACAATTGTCATTGATGATGTTATTGTAAGCTTTATTGGTTCTTATCCCTATGCAGACCCATCTATGATCTATAATGTGAAAACTACTATTTTATTGACTCCCCCTCCTATCAAATACTATAACATGTTCACAGCAGGCGGAGACTCTCCCCTTCTCCGGTACCCTCCCTCTTCACCACTAGTTGTCTTAACTCAGAAAACACTTGTTTATCAAGTGCGCGACCTAACAATCCCTTTCCCTACATAAGCTCCATTTTGTTGACCCCGTATCGACAACTCGAAGTACTCGGTCCACTTTAATAACACAATCTATAGTGCACTCTTGCGTGCATTCTACTTACACCTCATATGCAGCTCCTTCTCCTCTTCATACCCCCCCCACAATCTTCGAGGGGCTCTTGCCCGCTGAACATCCCCCCCTCTCCTCTTTGTTACACAAGATTCTGAAAAGAATACCTAGACCCGTTGCTCTCCCATTGTCGATCACACCTTTTTTTTCACCTCCCCTTCCCCCACGCCATGGCAGAAATACGCCTTTTAACACTTAATTCTCAAGGCCTCAACTCGCCCATTAAGCATAGTCTTTTAATGAACATGTTCCAACATACCTGAGTAGATGTTGCATTTATCCATGAGACACATTGGCTCACAAAGACTGGTATCCCCCGGGCTAACAAGAAATTCCCAGTAGTTATAGAAGCCTCATACGAGTCCAAATCCAGAGGAGTAGCAATTCTTATTAACTCTCACCTCACTTATGAACCTATTTACATAGAGTGCGATCCGCAAGCACGTTTTATTATATCACAACTCTACACTATTTTCAGTCTGATTCACATCACTCCCATTTAGACCACAAACTTGTCTCCTGCACTTAGACTTCCTGACAATGACACCAACGCAAAAAACTTTAACTATTCAACTTCTAATGTCCACGAAATTAGAAATTGCGAAATTTTGGAAGCAAAAAACCCCTCCTACCATAGCACAAATTATCTCTACAATAAACTTTGTACAGTTTGGAATCATATTCTTACTCAGTCCTTGATAAAATGGACTTCTATTTTGAAATATGGCTACCCTGGATGGAAATTTTTTCTAACTGAGGCGCTGGGAAAAACCCACCCTCCTCCCCCCATTTTTTTTCTTTAATTCTATTCAGAGCATTCTACGAGAAACAAAGATCTGTAAGGTGTAATATCATAACATGAGAAACAATGTTCCAATCTTGAGCACCCACATTGAGGTGCACTCCAAAGAATAACAGTATCTTCATTCTTACAATAAACTGTTGAATATGTCTGTATGAAGATTACCACTGTAATGATGTTATTAAGAATACATGTTTTTTCTCTTTCTGTTATTAATCTTATTGCTCGAGGTTATAAATTTAATTATAATGTACAAAATGCATGGTTATCCCTGCGTGGATACGAAGGATGATAATATTTGTACCTAACTTTCTCAATAAAATCCTTTATTAAAAAAAAGTAATAATTTTGCATCTAAAAGTCATATGTTACAGTGAGTGTTATTTGTTACAGTGTGTGTCAGTATGTACAGCTGTTTGTTATAGTGGTGGCACGTTGTTTGCTCTGTCTATTTTAAAATTAAATCCATTTAATAACTTTTGAAATAAAAAGTTTGCTTTAATATAAAAAACTGTAGTACAGGCACTAAGCCTAGATATAGGTAGCTTGATATTACCTTGAAGTCTGCCGGGGTATAATGCACATAATGGTGAGATCCAAGCCCCCCAGGGGAACCAGAACCTCCTTGAGCAGCATTAAGTGAGCACGCCTCTTCGCCTGCACTGGATACCAGATTGTCAGCTTTGCCAGTGAGACCACAAGAGTCAATGGTTAATGTTCTCTGAATGGAGCGGAAATTGTTCAGAAATCCCAGGCATACCCTCTGAAATAAACAACCCGATAGTCTTTTTCATTATTTAGGATGACAGAGTGTGAATAATTTTTATTTCACAAAAATGAATTTAAGAGACAACTAATTATAATACCAGATGTTTGTATTGAAAGCTGAAGAATGTTAAACGTAATGCTTATAAGCACTGTTTCACTGTAAGGGATTATAATACAAACATAAATGCACTATAGCACAAGCATTGATTGTCAAATATAGTAAACTGTGTTCTATATTAATATTACAATGTACAAATTAGCCTAGATGGCAAAATAATGGTCACAACATCAGGTGTACAAAATAGACTATATGCAGATTACTTAACTATATAATAGACTGTAACTAACTGTAACCATAGGGGTTTTAAACAAAGGTAAAGCTTTCCAATATTTGAAACTCCATGGACTATGTTCATTGTGAGTGTGTCTATTTATGGTAAACTCAGCACAATGTATGTTTGTGAGGGTTTAGGGGAGTGGTACTCAAGTGCAGGAATACATATAATGCAAACAAAAGTCATTTAAAGAGTTTAATAAAATAAGAAAAGCTTAAACTAAAAATTGTCTAAAGTTTAGGTACCAGGAGATCTGTCCAGTAAAAAGGTACAGTGGTAAAGCAAGAGCAAAGTTCAAGGACAGGCCAACAACAAGGTAAGAACAAGGTTGTCTGCTCAATAACTCAGCCCAGAGTGATGGGCTGTGTGAATTTACATAGGTACTCCCACACCAGTGGCCATTTTGATTGGAGTTCCTAAAATTGGAAGGAAACAGCAGCTGCAGAAAACAGGCTTCGGCGTTCCTCCATGTGGAGCAGGAACCTGTCGCTGGAGCATGGGCAGGTAAGTGCCTGACAATCTTTTGTATTTTCCCCCTACTTGTTTTCATATGATTTGAGTTTATCTCCATATGGACTGAGAGATGTATCATATTCAATATTTATATATTATAATTGTAGCACATAATCCCCTACCCACATATATCTTAATGCTGTATTATTTTTATTGTATCATTTTTTCAAACTAGATAATTACTTAGGGCCAGATTACAAGTGGAGCACTAACATATGTGTGCGAGCTATAAGGGGTTGATTACGAGTGTTTGCACTCGTCGGGTTTACTGCTGTTATTACGAGTTGAAAGTAAATGCGATCGATTGAGGGCAATCGTGATTTAAGCAAGAATGATTACCGCGTCCTCAGTGCTCTGGTTAACTGTTTAGCAAAACAAAAAAAAAGTGTCACAAAACACATCAAAAATACATTACAACGTACACTTACACTCATAACAACACTATCTAATAACAATTATTCCAAACAAATTGCACATAAAAGTTATAAAAGGCTCAAAGATATGAGATCTCAGGTGTTAGAGAAAAAAAAAAGGCAGCCAAAGGGCTTTGAAATAGAAATACATGTCTAAAGATGTAAATATATATATATATATATATATATGTATTATAAACACATATACATATATATACACACATACATACATACATACATACATATACATACAAACACAGTCATGGCCAAAAATATTGGCACCCCTGCTTTCTGTCAGATAATGCACCACTTCGCCCAGAAAATTGTTGCAATTACAAATGTTTATGCATTTCATGTTTATTTCTTTTGTTTGTATTAGTATGAGCGGGGGAAAAAAAAGAAATATGACACATTCCACACAAAACTCCAAAAATGGACTGGACAAAATTATTGGCACCTTCTCAAAATTGTAAGAAATAATTGCATTCCAACTTTGTAATTTGTAATTAAACTCACCTGTATCAATTAACAGGTGCTGACGATATAGAAATCACACCGGCAACCAGTTAAAATGGTGAAAATTGACTTAACCTTTCTGTTGTGTGTCTCTGTGTGCCAAACTGAGCATGGAGAAGAGAAGGAGCTGCAAAGAATTGTGTGAGGATTTGAGAACAAAAATTGGGGAAAAGCATGGACAATCTCAAGGTTACAAATCCATCTCCAGAAATCTTAATGTTCCTGTGTCCACTGTGCGCAACATTATCAAGAAGTTTACAGCCCATGGCACTGTAGCTAATCTCCCTGGATGTGGACAAAAGAGAAAAATTTATCAAAGATTGCAACAAAGGATTGTTCGAATGGTGGATAAAGAACCTTGATCAACTTCCAGACAAATTCAAGCTGACCTTCAGACACAGGGTACAAATGTGTCTTGCACTATACGTCGCCATCTGAATGAAAAGGGACACTATGGTTAGGGTTGCCAGGTGTCCGGTATTAGACCGGACTGTCCGGTATTTCAGGCTACTGCCCGGTAATTTTATTTAAAAAAAAAAAAAAAAACGGACATAGCCTTAGGTAGTTTGCTTTTGAATTTTTGTATTTTTTTTTTTACTATTTATTGATTCTTGATGCTTCCGACCATTGCCGGATTCCAAGCCGCATCCGGGCCAAGCTACCTACCCAGCACTGATTAACCCAAGCCCAGCCCTGGCAGTGGCAGCCACCCGCAGCCCGTGTCCACTCGTGTACAGTACAGGCTCCACTTAGCTGATCCTGATGTGCAGACACCTCTGCCGTGATGCCGGGTGTGCTGCCAAGCTGCCTGTGTGTATTTGAGACTGTCGGACATCACATGATCACGCGCTTGTCGTCATGACAGCAAGAAGACCTGCTCTGTCTACACTCAGTCTATGCTGCTGACCGCTGTTAGAGATGGCAATGATTCAGTTGCTGCCTGCTGGAGTTGTAAAGGTTTGGCTTGATGCTAATAAAAATGTGCACGTGTATTCAGCCATGTCAAATGAGGTTTGGGGAATTTTAGCCATAGCAGAATTAGCTATATTTATTGGCTGTTGTTTGCATGGCTGCAAATCCTTGGTATTTGTGGCTCAGGCATGTTATTAACTTATTAGATACACAATATTAGATCATTAATACATGATCAGAAATATCCCATTATCTATTGGCATCTGGTCACTGATCATAGGTGCATACTATAGAGTACTGTGCAAAGTCTCTGTTAGTTGTAGCTGAGGCTTAGCCTCACACAAACATTATTTAAATTTTTTCTTAGGCAACAGTGATTTAGAGCCAAACATGCTTGGTAAGTATACACCAGACTACTAAAAAGTCCCATGGCAATGCAAATATTACTGGCCACATTATAGGGAAAACTGAATACGAAATAACACTTTACGTGGATGATATATTCGTAACCCTCACAAACCCTGACTCATCTATCCCTACTTTCATGCAGCTATTGCAAACATATGGCCATTACTCAAACCTACGAATCAATGTTACAAAATCAGAATTATTGGGTGTTCACTTAGAACCTATAGTTATAAAAGATATACAACAACGATTTAACTTTAGAATACAGGAGAAAGCGATCAAATATCTAGGAGTCTACATGTCCCCAAACACACAAGACACGCTAACATTGAAATATAAAGCCCTCTCAACACAAATTACTTCATTATTCAGAAACTGGAGCGATACATTTTTATCTTGGATTGGCAAACTTAATGCAATTAAAATGATAATTTGGCCTAAAATATTGTACCTCCTACAGACTTTGCCGATACCTCTTCCAGATCGAATGACTTTTCATCTTCAGAAAATGTTAAACTCCTTCATATTGTCGCATAAGCGTCCGCGTATTGCTACGGCCACATTATATCGCCCTAAAGAGCTAGGAGGACTAGGTGCCCCAAATATATTACACTATAGATTTGCAACTTTTCTAGCTAGGATAGTGGACTGGTGCAAACATGCAACCAGTAAGGAATTATTTCCAGCTGTGGAGATATTTTTCAAAACTGGTTAACATACTCACAAGCCCATCATTTTCTATATACGCACCCTTTTAAAACACAATTGAAGAGTGCTCTCACTCCCTTTGAAAGCTTATGTATAGTACCGCTGCCTAGTAGAGGCATTCTTTCTCTTGCGCATAAACAAATAGTTGCTTCTTATTCTAACACCATGCCTACTTATGTGGCTAGATGGGAAAGGGAGGCAGAAGATACTCTACCTACACAAACATGGCTAGCCATATTCTCTCATATGAGTAGATCTCCCTCTTCTATAGCCACATTAGAAATGAATTTGAAGTTAATGTGCAGGTGGTATTATACCCCAGCACGTTTGCACCAACTTTTCCCTACCACCCCAGCTTTGTGCTGGAGAGGCTGCCAAGAAATAGGAACTCAGTTACATATATGGTGGCATTGCCCAATAGCGAAGAAATATTGGGGATCCATAAAGAGGGAAATTGAGCAAACGTTACAAATCCCCTTATTTTATAATATTTGGACTTTTCTCTTTAATCATTTCCCCAAAATTAGATGTAAGTTTAGGCTTGCATTATTGACGTTAATGATCAACTCAGCAAAACTGATACCTCTCAATTGGAAAAAGGGGAAACTTCCAACAATCGCAGTATGGAAAGACACAGTAACACACAACCTACAACTAGAAAAATACCACTACGGACAAACTAACCGACTAGATGAATACTCTTCCATTTGTTTTATATGGGAGGAATATTTGAATGGCGAACTAACTGACCCTCAGGTGACGTAAGAAAATGGGTGAGACTGAGGCGGCACTGTTGGTAGCTCTGATCTAGGTCACAGGGTCCACCTGACTTGACTCTCCTACTACATAGATTTCTCGGATTTAAGTGAGGAATGTTAGAAATTAAGGTAACCATTCTTGTATATCGGCTGGTACACTGGTACATTACCTACCTATCTATGTATTTATCTAATCATCTAATTATCTAATTATGTAGTTATCTCATTGCTTAATCTTTTAATTGTCTAATTTCATTGTTACCCTGAAGATAGGGGCATTATGACCTCATTATTTGCTTGTTTGATTATTTGATTGCGGAGAAATAACACAATCACAAATCCAGAGATGAACACTTTATTTGACTGATAATAAGGAAGGGAATGTGAAAAGGGTCCTTGGCTCAGAGAGGCAAGTGTCTTCTGCTTCTATAGAATTGTGTTCTCTATGTAAAATGACACTATGTTTTTTGTTTGTACCTGATTTTACAAGGAATGTGATAATTTGCAATCACACCTGTGCTCTGTATCTTTTTATTTCCTTCAATAAAGCTTGTTTTGAAAATGAAAAAAGAAAAAAAAAAAAAGTCCCATGGCATTCCTGAAGCTAAATGCAAACACTAAAAGCATAAAGGTAACTCACTGTATTGTGCTGGCCTAAGCTATTTCACACATACACATAGCATTATGCTGACATCACCTGAACAAATAAGTTAGAACACAAAAAATGTTACCCAGCTGTGTAAATGTTATTCAATTACATATGTAGTCTAAAACTGCAGAATGTATTGTAGGCCAATGACATTTAGGGCTAGATTACAAGTGGAGCACTAAATTATATATATATATATATATATATATATATATATATATATATATATATATATATATATATATATATATATATATATTATTATTATTATCAGGTATTTGTAGAGCGCTAACAGGTTCCTATGAACATAGGTGGTATATAAAAAACAATTACAGGGATCAAATGGGTAGAGTGTCCTGCCAAGAGTTGCACTGTTGTAGTCGGCTCTTATGAAGGTGGACTACAAACAGCTGGGATCATAGGCTTACATGCTATGGGGTTTAAGGGGATAGCATTGGAGATAGGAAGGTTAGTGTAGGTTGTATGTGTCCCTGAATAGTAGAGTCTTCAGGGAGCACTTGAAGCTTTTAAAACTAGGGGAAAATCTTGTCAGTCTGGAGAAATCTTGTAAAGGAGAATGTGAGGAGCTAACAAGAGAGGAGGAGATATATATATATATATATATATATATATATATACATACATATATATACATATATATATATATATATATATATATATATACACACACTTTTTTTTTACCCCAGGAGGACCCCACTGCTGACACAGAAACATAAAAAAGCCAGATTGGAGTTTGTCAAAACTTACCTGAGGAAGCCAAAATCCTTTTGGGAGAATGTGCTGTGGACAGGTGAAACAAAATTACAGCTTTTTGGTAAAGCCCATCATTCTACTGTTTTTAGAAAAATAAATAAGGCTTTTAAAAGAAAAGAATACAGTCCCGACAGTCAAACATGGTGAACTTTGCTGCTTCAGGCACTGGATGTCTTGACTGTGTGCATGGCATTATGAAATCTGAAGACTACCAAAGAATTATGTAGTGCCCAGTGTCAGAAAGTTGGGTCTCCGTCAGAGGTCATGGGTCTTACAGCAGGACAATGGCACAAAGTACACATCAAAAAGCACCCAGAAATGGTTTAAGACAAAGCACTGGAAAGTACTGAGCTGGAGAGAAATAAGTCCAGATCCCAATCCCATAGATCACCTGTGGAGAGATCTCAAAACAGCAGTTGGGAAAAGGAACCCTTCCAATCTGAGAGACCTGGAGCAGTTGGCAAAAGAAGAGTGGTCCAAAATTCCAGTAGAGAGGTTGATGGTTACAGGAAGCGATTGATTTCAGTTATTTTTTCCAAGGGGTGTGCTAACAAATATTAAATTGAGGGTGCCAATAATTTTGTCCAGTAAATTTTATAGTTTTGCGTGGAATGTGTCAGAGTTGGCTTTTTTTTCTCCACTTTTTTTGTGTCATACCAATACAAACAAAAGAAATAAACATGAAAATGCCTAAACATTTGTATTAGCAACAATTTTCTGGCCGAAGTGGTGCATTATCTGACAGAAATGCAGGGGTGCCAATATTTTTGGCCATGACTGTATATATATATATTTATATATATGTGTGTATGTGTACACATGTTTTAATGTATTTATATGTGTATACATATATACTCATATAAACACATAAATACATATGTAGACATATACAGACAAGTAGGAGAGTTAAATAGTGCTCCACTCGTAATCTGGCCCCACTTGGCACAGGAAATAGTTATCAAACCAGATTATGAGTGGATCGTTATTTAATGCTGAAGTGTTAACTGCACTAGAAGTTAGCTTTTTGCGCTCATCAGCTTCAGCGCTCGTATTATGAGTTGAAAGTAAATTGGTTTTGCTTGAGCACTAATCTGACGAGCGAAAAAAAGCTGAACGAAAAATATCACTTGCGCGTTCATGTATTCCCCGTCTTATGGAATGAAGTAACACGTGGTGTCTACATACCAGAGCTGATTAATTAAGAGCTGTGATGCCTTAAGCACATGTGTACTATTCCACGAATCGGAGTACACTACCTGAGAAAAGGTGCGCTGTAGCCAGAGTTGATTGACTAAGAGCCGTGATGCTTTAAGCACATGTGCGTGATTCACCCATACGGAATACACCAACTGAGAAGGGGCGTGCTGCAGTCCAGGTTTAAATTTAGGATTTCTGCATTCACACTATAATATCCTCTGATGAAGAAGAAGCCTTCAGCAATTACCTTAGAAACGCATAAGGATTTTTCAGGAACGCCAGTATTCGGGACTTTTTCAGTTGTTGGATGTTTACTGCTTCAGGTGTCCAAATTGACACTGATTTTATAGAGTGCTGAAATTCCCTCTTACATTATTGAGGTCTTTGAATGTGAGCATAATATTTTTGGGAATTGGATGTGTGTAATAAATACAAATTAAAACAGATAGTATTGCACTATTCTCTCTTTTCTGCTTTTTTACATGTACTATGCAAAAAACATCCTAAGCAAAAAGAAAATTTATGCTTACCTGATAAATGTATTTCTATTTTGACATGATGAGTCCACGGATCATCTTAATTACTAATGGGATATTCACCTCCTGGTCAGCAGGAGGCGGCAAAGAGCACCACAGCAGAGCTGTTAAATAGCTCCTCCCTTCCCTCCCACTCCAGTCATTCGACTGAAGTTAGGAAGAGAAAGGAAAAACCAAGGTGCAGAGGTGTCTGAAGTTTACAAAAACCCACAACCTGTCTAAAAGAACAGGGCGGGCCGTGGACTCATCGTGTCAAAAAAAGAAATAAATTTATCAGGTAAGCATAAATTTTCTTTTCTTTTTTAAGACACGATGAGTCCACGGATCATCTTAATTACTATTGGGATTCAATACCCAAGCTAGAGTACACAGATGATACGGGAGGGACAAGACAGGGAACCTAAACAGAAGGCACCACTGCTTGAAAAACCTTTCTCCCAAAAGCGGCCTCAGGCGAGATAAAAGTGTCAAATTTGTAGAACTTTGAAAAAGTGTGAAGAGAGGACCAAGTTGCAGCCTTGCAAATCTGTTCCACAGAAGCTTCATTTTTGAACGCCCATGAGGAAGCAATAGCTCTCGTGGAATAAGCCTTAACTCTCTCAGGAGGCTGCTGTCCAGCCATCTCAAATGCAAAACGTACGATACTCTTCAGCCAAAAAGAAAGAAGTAGCCGTAGCTTTCTGTCCCTTGCGTTTTCCTGAGAAAACCATAAACAAAGAAGAAGACTGACGAAAGTCCTTAGTCGCCTGAAGGTAAAACCTTAAAGCACGGACCACGTCCAAATTGTGCAGAAGTCTTTCCTTTTGAGAAGAAGGATTAGGACACAAGGAAGGAACAACAATCTCCTGATTAATGTTCCGATCAGAAACAACCTTAGGAAGAAATCCTAATTTAGTACGTAAAACTACCTTATCTGAATGGAAAATAAGATAAGGATACTCATACTGTAATGCCGAGAGCTCTGACACTCTCCGAGCAGAAGAAATAGCAACAAGAAATAAAACTTTCCAAGATAACAACTTAGTATCTAAGGAATGCACAGGCTCAAACTTAGCCCCTTGAAGAACTTTAAGAACTAAATTAAGACGCCATGGAGGAGTAGCTGGTTTGAACACAGGCCTGATCCTGACCAAGGCCTGACAGAATGATTGTACATCTGGAACATCCGCCAGACATTCGTGTAATAAAATAAATAAGGCCGAGATTTGCCCCTTTAGTGAAATTGTCGATAAACCTCTCTCCAAACCCTCTTGGACAAAGGACAACATTCTAGGAATCCTAACTCTACTCCATGAGTAGTCCTTGGATTCACACAAATAGAGATATTGACGCCAAATCTTATGGTAAATCCTTCTAGTAACAGGCTTACGAGCCTGAATCATGGTCTCTATGACAAAGCCAGAAAATCACCGCTTGGATAAAATTAAGCTTTCAATCTCCAAGCAGTCAGCTTCAGAGAAACTAGATTTGGGTGAAGGGAGGGCCCCTGAATCAGAAGGTCTTTCCTCAACGGAAGTCTCCAAGGTGGTAGAGATGTCATCCACCAGATCTGCATACCAAATCCTGTGAGACCAGGTTGGTGCTATGAGGATCACCGAGGCCCTCTCCTGTTTGATTCGAGCAATTACTTGAAGAAGAGCAAACGGAGGAAACAGGTATGCTAGATTGAAGATCCAAGGGGCCGCCAGAGCATCTATCAGTTCCGCCTGGGGGTCCCTGGATCTCGACCCGTATCTCGGGAGCTTGGTATTCTGTCGCGATGCCATGAGATCCAATTCTGGCTGACCCCACTTGAGAATCAGGCTGTTTCTTTAAATTTTAAAAACATACTTCATTTTATTTTTATGTGCAGAAAGAAGTCAACTTAGTATGCAGATACTGCACAACCAGTCAACACTTCAGCATACTCTGCTGAGGTACCCATGTGCCCAAAAAGCTTTATTTTTTCAAAAACAAAGCCTTATTTTATTCCATTAGAAAAAAAACGAACTGACTTCTTAGTTATAAAGGTCCGGAACGTAACTGTAACGCTTCCGGCCTCACTTGTATGGGAAAAACCCTAAGTATAGTGATAAACAGAACTCCTCCTCCTGTTTCCCAATTCGGAAGTAGAGAAGAAAGTGCGCAGCCCAAATTGGCGCCCCACGTTTAGCTCCGCCCATCGTGGGCGTTACAACCTTCACTCTCCCGGTCGCTATTATGATTGTGAAAAACAATAAGCCACCGGAAGTAAACTGATCTGTATGTTAAGCCTGTAATAACCATAACACTTCCCGCTGAGTCTTAGTTTTATCTTCCCTCAGCCCTAGTGAACACAAGGCCCCCAGATAAATAAACCACCTATTCTCCTCAGCCCCAGTGCCTGCATATAATGTGCTGTCGCTGAAAAACCCTCCTTTTGTTATAGGAGATAAGTCCCAGATCAATAAGTGCTACTTCCACTGAGATCCTTTTTCCCAGACCCAGAATAAAAAGTCAGCACTTACCTTTAAAATCTGCCCGACAGCAGGGCAGCTCAGCAGGTTTGTGAGGTCCTCTCCCTCACATAGCCCTGTGGAAAAAGGATACAGCCTAAGTCATCTTACTTAGGCTATCAGGATTAGGGCAGCATAAATTTATGGGAGGCGCAGTGAGAATTATGTCCCACCAGTTACCATTGCTCTAAAGCCACCAAAGCTCTACTGAATAGACTGATATGGACTATGGCTACACCCCAGAAGAAAGCAGCACAATCTTGTACTACTTTAAAAATAATAAACTCTTGATTGAAGAATCTATTCTAACACCTAACTTTACCTCTTCCTATCACTAACGTAGGCAAAGAGAATGACTGGAGAGGGAGGGAAGGGAGTAGCTATTTAACAGCTCTGCTGTGGTGCTCTTTGCCTCCTCCTGCTGATCAGAAGGTGAATATCCCATTAGTAATTAAGATGATCCGTGGACTCATCGTGTCTTAAAAAAGAAAGCCTGTATACAACAAGCAACACAGAGGAAGGATCTTTCTGGGTGTCTGGGATAGACTCTCCTTACACTGCGCGTCCCTTAACTCATACTCGGCTATATTACAAGTGTTGCGCTAGCTGCAGCGCAAGTGTGGTATGATGTTTGCTATGTTCCTACAAGCGTTTTCAGCCTCGCTAGCCTCGCCAATCCTTATGTTATTAAAATAATATTTAATAACATAAGGATTGGTGAGGCTAGCGAGGCTGAAAAAGCTTGCGGGAGCATAACAAAAATCATACCGCACTAATAATATATAGCCGACTGATAGTGTAAGTAGAAACCTGAAAGGGACCAGAATCTTTTTCTGCCACATTACTGCCTATGAACTCTGTGACATTTGATTAATCAATTTCTATAAGACTTTTCTCTTGGTTTATTATATTTCTGTATTTTTAACTTCTATATAAGTACATAATTGAGTGCTAACATTAGATTGTATCTAGATTTTATGATTGCTCTATAGAGATTATTTTGCTTCATTTATTTTTTATATGTCTTATTTGATATATTTGCAGTTTGTGGTGTATTATTGATTCTAAATTGGATTATTTATACCATTGAATTGCGCCAATCCACACTTCCCTCTTTATCTTCTATTGCACACACATATATATATATATATATATATATATATACACAGTATATACATATATACATCTTTAGACATGTAGTATATGTACTGTATGTATCTCTATGTTAAAGCCCTTTGGCTGCCTTTTTTTTCTAACACCTGAGATATCATATCTTTTAGCCCTTAGAACTTTTGTGTGCAATTTTTTTTAATGATTTTTTATTAGATAGTGTTATTATGAAGGTAACTGTATTTTTGATGTATTTTGTGACACTTTTTTTGTTTTGCAAAACAGTTAACCAGAGCTCTGAAGACGCGATAATCATTTTAGCATAAATTGCGATTGCACTCAAGCAATCACTTTACTTTCAACTCGTAATATCAACGGTAAGCCCGACAAGCCCAAACAACTGCTTTAAACCTCTTATCGCTTGCGCGAAAATGTTAGCTCCCCACTCGTAATCTGGCCCATTATGTTTAGTATTTATTGTAGAATTTTGATATGTGTATTATTATTTCCCATAAACATAAAGATAAAGTATTGTGTTAAATTAATATCCATAGGCTTATTTTATGTAATGAATTATACATCTGTTTTGGTGGGGTTGTTGCAATACATATCAATCTAAATCTGCTATTCAGATTACACATTCTAAGAAGATTTAGTACAATCTTATTGCAATGGTAAAGGACAATCATTCGTGCCAATACATTTCATATTCATCAATTATTTTAAGCATCTTTATTCACTCAAGACATACTCAGATTTGTATAGAATGCCGGATTTAATAACTAACTTTACCTGAAGTTCCCTGATTCTAAGGTGGCGCAAGTAGAGAAGTGACAGATATGCTCCTTTCATCATTACAGGATCTTTATTGTCATTATACTCTGCTTCATCTAATCCCAGTAGCTGCAGAGCATTCTGGTAGCTGTACCTTTAATGACAACAAGATGCGAAAAATGAGAGCCAATACCAAGACTGGAAAACCATTCATGTAATATACATTGCTGGATTCTGTAATCCATGAGATTATTGAGGAAGGAAGTGTTTAACCCCCTAAGAACTGTTTATCCCCCTAAGGGTTCTGGGTGTGAAAGAGAGAAACCTATGTTATATTATAAGGGCTACAAATATCTCCCATAGATTTTGCGTGATTTTTCAAGACGCTGGCGCGTGTTTGATCATTGGGTCCATGTGAGAATTATACATATTAGATGGCCCTATAACAATAATTTTATATCATATGATGGGGGATATTTATCAAAGCGTCAACTATGTTGCATTCGTGAGCATCAATACGCTTGCCAAACATTGCGGCCGCAGATCTGAATACGATATCCTTATTTATCAAAAAAGTCTTTAAAAACACGCACGTCAAGTACGGTGCGAAGAGCATCGGACTGTTGTTAACTAATAGTCATCAATGTCGCGGCTATTCAGGCTATTCAGGCTTTTCCCAATTTTATTTATACCATTTCATTACTGTCCATGAACAAGCACATTTCTCTTTAGCACATTATTGTATATAGTGTAAATGTATTCTTTTTCTGAGCAGGACTAATTGCGAATATAGCAAGTAGCGACATATTTGGTGCAAAGTGGAGAGTGAATTATTAGAATTCTTTTTAATATTGGACATACATATTTTAGTATGTATACACACACACACACACACACATATACACTGTGTGCAGAATTATTAGGCAAATGAGTATTTTGACCACATCATCCTCTTTATGCATGTTATCTTACTCCAAGCTGTATAGGCTCGAAAGCCTACTACCAATTAAGCATATTAGGTGATGTGCATCTCTGTAATGAGAAGGGGTGTGGTCTAATGACATCAACACCCTATATCAGGTGTGCATAATTATTACTGGTTTGGGCTGGTATCATCAAAGATGAGCTTGTGGGGCCTTTTCGGGTTGAGGATGGAGTCAAGCTCAACTCCCAGTCCTACTGCCAGTTTCTGGAAGACACCTTCTTCAAGCAGTGGTACAGGAAGAACTCTGCATCCTTCAAGAAAAACATGATTTTCATGCAGGACAATGCTCCATCACACGCGTCCAAGTACTCCACAGCGTGGCTGGCAAGAAAGGGAATAAAAGAAGAAAATCTAATGACATGGCCTCCTTGTTCACCTGATCTGAACCCCATTGAGAACCTGTAGTCCATCATCAAATGTGAGATTTACAAGGAGGGAAAACAGTACACCTCTCTGAAAAGTGTCTGGGAGGCTGTGGTTGCTGCTGCACGCAATGTTGATGGTGAACAGATCAAAACACTGACAGAATCCATGGATGGCAGGCTTTTGAGTGTCCTTGCAAAGAAAGGTGGCTATATTGGTCACTGATTTGTTTTTGTTTTGTTTTTGAATGTCAGAAATGTATATTTGTGAATGTTGAGATGTTATATTGGTTTCACTGGTAAAAATAAATAATTGAAATGGGTATATATTTGTTTTTTGTTAAGTTGCCTAATAATTATGCACAGTAATAGTCACCTGCACACACAGATATCCCCCTAAAATAGCTATAACTAAAAACAAACTAAAAACTACTTCCAAAACTATTCAGCTTTGATATTAATGAGTTTTTTGGGTTCATTGAGAACATGGTTGTTGTTCAATAATAAAATTAATCCTCAAAAATACAACTTGCCTAATAATTCTGCACTCCCTGTATATATATATATATATATATATATATATATATATATATATATATATATATATATATATATATATATATGTGTGTGTGTGTGTGTTATGTCAGAAATCTAATGCAAACATATTTACATGAAGCTCCTTTTTTTTTTTGTTCTAAACAATGTTGTCTGTCATATCTCTGTGTTTATTGATACCACTATATGTATATAGTGTAAATGTATTATTATTCTGAGCAGGAATAATTTAGAATATAACATGTAATCAGAGTATCATATGTATTTATTTGCAATCTATGGATATTTTAAAGGGATAGGAAAGTAAACATTTAAGTTGCACTAGTGGGAGCTAGCTGCTAATTGGTGCCTGCACACATTTGTCTCTTGTTATTGGCTAAATAGATGTGTTCAGATAGCTGCCAGTAGTGCAATGATGTTCCTTCAGCAAAGGATAACAAGAGAATTAAGCAAATTAGATAATAGAAGTAAATTTGAAAGTTGTTTAAAATTGTATGTTCTATCCAAATCATGAAATAATATTTTGGGGTTTCCTGTCCCTTTAAGAGCTGGGCCAGGTTTCTCTCTGCACCTGTCTAACCCCCCCTAATTGCAATGTATTTTTAAAACAAAACACCCCTTCACAGGTGTTATAAAATGGCCTGGTATATAAGATGACATTTCTTACTGAGAAAGAAATTCAAGAGAAGGAAGAAATACATTGAAAATAGCATGACAGTAATGAGGTGATTTAAATTTCTGCTGTATCTGAATCATGACAGTTTAAAGTTAGGTGGGCTATCCCTTTGAGCTATCAGCTTAAGGAAGATTCTATTGAATCAAACATCAATTCGAATTTTGAAATCCTTGTCTAAAATATTATACTGTGTGTCCTAATGTCAGCATCAATGTTTTTCTTTAATACTAATTTCACATATACATACTTTCAAAGTATAATACACAATGTAAACAAATGGCACTTACAAGTTCTGATAAGTGATAATGACACAAGTATCAAGCAATTTGATTCGTTAGTGATAGTTTATAATGTATATTTGAATCAGATTGGCTGATGTCATAAATCATGTGATTATGCATATTCCAATGAAAAGTGGTGGAAAAATTCACTAGTGTGTGGGTTATTTAGGAGTTTGCGTCATAATTGGTATGAAAAGTGTTGCGTCAAATATGGGGCGAAGTGGAGAGTGGGACTTGTATTACATGGCTTAAAGGGACACTGAACCCAAATTTTTTCTTTCGTGATTCAGATAGAGCATTCAGTTTTAAGCAACTTTCTAATTTGCTCCTAGTATCAATTTTTCTTCGTTCACTTGCTATCTTTATTTGAAAAAGAAGGCATCTAAGCTTCTTTTTTGATTCAGGACTCTGGACAGCACTTTTTTATTGGTGGATGAATTTATCCACCAGTAAAATCCAAAGGATGTGGCAGCAATCGGTGAAGTCAAATAATTTTATTTAAGCACAGCAAACACAGCGACGTTTCGGAAACACCTTCCCTTAATCATGTGATTAAGGGAAGGTGTTCCCGAAACGTCGCTGTGTTTGCTGTGCTTAAATAAAATTATTTGACTTCACCCATTGCTGCCACATCCTTTGGATTCTACTTGACATTATTGGTAGGGTTTCGTGGTACCCCTACGTGGCGTGCAAGTGACCCAGGTGCTGGCTGATACTGTTCGCTTTATATGAATTTATCCACCAATCAGCAAGAATAACCCAAGTTATTCACCAAAAATGGGCCGGCATCTAAACTTACATTCTTGCATTTCAAATAAAGATACCAAGAGAAGGAAGAAAATTTGATATTAGGAGTAAATTAGAAAATTTATTAAAATGTCATGCTCTATCTGAATCACAAAACAAAAAAATTGGGTTCAGTGTCCCTTTAATAACAAAAAAAATAAAAAGGAAGTTAGCTATATTATGTTGTGTATTTATTTAATTTTTATCTCTATATCTATTAGTTTGCGACAAGTTTGGGGCAAAACTTTGCACCAAATATGTAGAAATAATATTGTCCCTTTGATTTGTAATGAGAGACAAAGTTGTAGCATAATCCATCAATAGTAATGTATTTTTCATTTTTATCCCTATATCTACTAGTGCACCAAATGTGTAGAAATAATATTGTTTGATTTAGAAAGGGTATACAATTTTAAAAAAGTTTCTAATTTACTTGTATTATGTATTATACTTCATTCTCTTGCAGCATCGAACATAAGCTTTCTGTGTTTTCAGACTCCCATTGAGTTCTATGGCATCCACGACCTGAAGGGTGGCGGATTGAAAACAAGGTACATTGAGTCGGAAAAGATGCGAGCGTAACTGTAGAAATTTTGATAACTTAGTGAGAGCTTTAAATAGTGTTGAATAGGAGGGTGAATGAACACGAATCCGCTCGAATTCCATGGGTTTTCAACTTGCACCGATGTGCGTCGGATTGAGATTGCAGGATCGTATGTTATGTCACAAATTTTAACATTTGCTGATCTTGATGCTTTGATAACTACGGCGGATCAATCTCGCAGAATTCCAACGTATTTTCAGTTGACGCTTTGATAAATATCCCCCAATGTATCCTTTGCAATGTTGTGATAAGCTGGTAGTTAAAATGGATCATGTTATTTTACCCAGTTTCTTTCTTTTGTCTGGAAGACATTGGGCGCTTGTTGTGAACAGTAGAGTCATTAGCCTGCTGTGTAGATAGGCCTTCATTTGACCTTAGGTCCTAAAAAAAAGGGTTCACATTGATTTCTGACATGCTTTCCACTATAGACAGGGATAAATCATAAAATAAATAAGTAGATAATTGCATCATTTAACTTAAAGAGACATTCCAGACAAAATTGGAATCCACACTGGTGCATTTCATTTTTGAATAGAAACATTTTTGTATATAAATGTATTAGCAAAAATGCTTCTAATAAAAGACATAGCTGTTTCAAATGTGTATTTAAGTATGCACCATGCACCAGCATTTTAAACACAGCACTTGCTTAGAGAGCCTATGGTGCTTGTACCATCTGGTAATGACTAAATTTATTAATTGCTGACATGATAAAAGCCCCACTTGCACTCTGATCAGCTGCAGTATTTAAAATACTGGTGCACTGAGAATATCTAGCTATGCTTCACATGCACTTGCAGAGAAAAATATTAACACTAAAGCAGTGATCACTTTTACTAGAAGCATTTTGCCAATACAAGTATATTGCAAATATTTTTCTATTTAAAGATGTAATTCATCTATGTGAAGTTAAATTTTGACCGGAATATCCCTTTAAGCTACACAAACGCTCAAATTCAACTACTACTATTTTTTAGTTTAAAAAATCACAATAAACACATTTCCCATACAGCTTTCATGTTTTTTTTTATACATTTGTTGGTTCCACCTATTACATCTACTTGTAAGTATTAATGTTTTTGTCATTTATATACTGTCTTGCTACTTTTACCTGTGTAATATCCATTGGAGAATATATTTTAAGCCAAATCTCATGGCTGCTTTTGTCTGTGAGTACAGATACAGGTGCAGGATCTATAACCTGTGCTGTGTGATTCTGTAGCACCTCCATTACCTTGTCCTCATTTGAAACCTGGAGTAAAGAGATAGCAAATATAAATGTACTTAAAAGCACCTATAATACAATAGACTCTATGTAAAAGAGTGTGTACAGTCTGTGCAATAAGTACGATGCCAGTAACTCATTTTTTAATCAGCACATATTTAGAAGCCGAAAGTGAAATCTGAGAATGTAAAAAAATATTTACAACTGGAAACAAAGCAAATTTTGCTAACTAAATTATATTTTTATATTCTTTAACATTACTTTAATAGTTGATTCATGAAATTCTACAAATACATTAATGTCTCCTTAAAGTTCAATGCAAAAACATACTATTGATTATCAAGAAAACTCAAAACCAGCACAATTATATCCATTATTCTAGGCATATTTCCTAATCACTACATAGATGAATACCCCAATTGCAAGTCATATATCTGAATACATTGTCAAGTGGTATTGAATTACCTCAATGAAATTGGATTGGAGAAGCAAGAGTTCATCCACTTTTTTATGTTGTTTTAACTTTGTCAAACATTTTTGTAGCCATGGATTTCGTTTGGGCTTAATCTAAAAGAAAAACAAAGACAATAAACAGTGCATATACTATAAACAACATTAGCAGACTGTGCTATATAGAAAGTATTATTACCACATGACGCTATTGTGCATATTGCAAGTGAAAGTAAACAGTTGCACTGGATCGCAAAAAAAAAAATTGCGCTCAAAGGATTAGTGTGCCAAGCGTAAGTAAAGTGTAAGGTTTAAAAAAAATGTTCACCAAACACATAAACATAAATACTTTAAAATAAAAAAATTACATTCATATATACACTTTCTATAAAAAATTTTTTTTACATAAATGGTTATCAAAAATGTTTTATAAGGGTTAAAGGGAATATGGTATATGACAAGGTATTTGACTGGGAACGGCTATTATGTATACATATATGTCTAAATATGTGTATGTATTTGTGTGTATATATATATATATATATATATATATATATATATATATATATACACACATGTGTATTTATGTGTTTATATGTGTAAATATATACATATACAGTATATACACTTTGGAGCCCATTCCACTCAAATACATTTAAACATGAAAAATTATTTTTATTTATTTTGCTATATATTGTAATATGTTTTCATAGAAATATTTAAAATTCCAATGTTCTTCACTTACAAAAAATGTCTTTATTTTAAAATATTTTTATATATATGAATATATTTTTATATATATGAACATATGAAATACACCTTTGAAACGCATAAGGGACTACTTATTGCTCCATTTGGAGTGCTTTTATACTACTTATATATTTTGGACTGTGCAAAATATTTGCAAACTTGAAACACTTATTTGGGTTTGTGTTTAATCACGGAACTATCATCTGCTTATGGGAGGAACTGTTCTCTTCTGATTGAGACACAGCATCTCCGGTTTCCTACACACACAGTTCGTGAATCACAGGCTACTGCTAAGTGTGTTTTACATACCTCATATGTTTGAGGACTTTTAATGTGAGTGGCCATTTGTCTGTTTTAATATATTTTTTCATTTAAATAAACAGTTTTACACTATGTATTTTTCTTCTGCTTTTCATTCTGCATAAATCTGCTGGATCTTTGGAGAAAATTTACAACCAGTCCTCAATCTGGATTCCAACTCCAAACTCTGAGAGGAGAAGAATAAAGACAAGGCCAAGTCCACTTTGCCACTGCAGATCTTCGGAAGTTTCCCACTTACAGAGGCGGCAACTTACCTCATATGATTGAGGTTTGTTCTAGTAAGTGCAATACCTACCGGATATCAGAGTGTGATAAACCAATTAATTATATATTATCTCTTCCATTAACATATACTTTGAATGGACTTCTCAACATTTGTTTTAATTGCTATTTAACAAAAATCCTTCTAATTTTACTTTATAGGATTTTTATTAATAATTGATCATTGTATGTGGTTTAAATACTAATCCCTACCACAGATCTCTTTCTCATCACTATTACTATTATCAAGGGGTTCTTGGAGAATGCTACACATACAAACACAAACATATTTATACTGACTATCCATAACTAGTAATCTTGGAATCTGATCCTTGTTTAGCGCTCCTCTCATCCTTTTCCTCCCAATCTCTTTTGTAGAGATACTCTCACCTCCCTCAGGTGGGACATCTCTCCAATCTCTGAGATATATAGCTGCTTATACAGGATTTCCCACCATCATTATAGCTAACTTCACACACAGCGCCAATCTTGGTGTGTGTGGTGTGTTTCTCTACCCCTCTTCCTCCCAAGAGGGTGGAGGTCCCCCCCACACACTCCTCACCTCCTTCATATATATATATATATATATATATATATATATATATATATATACATACACACTGACCGGCCACTTTAGGTACACCTGTTCAATTGCTTGGTAACACAAATTGCTAATTAGTCAATTACATGGTAGCAACTCAATGCATTTAGGCATCTAGACGTGGTGAAGATGACTTGCTGGAGTTCAAACCAAGCATCAGAATGGGGAAGAAAGGGTATTTAAGTGATGTGGCATGGTTGTTGGTGCCAGCCAGGCTGGTCTGAGTATTTCAAAAACTGCAGATCTACTGGAATTTTCATGCACAACCATCTCTAGGGTTTATATATGTATACCTGTATATATTCATAGAACAAATAATCATATATATATAGAAATAAATATTTTTAAATAAAAAGAAAATGTTCTTCTTTTTTGTACAGCACACTCCATTTAAGTCTTTGGGAGAAGAAGTTAAAGAGACAGTCTACACCTTAGTCATCTTAAAGTCTTACTTTAGATTAAGCGGCAAATATCCTCCTGCACCCTTTCTATATCATTAAGCAGTAACAGTAAAAAAGTTATTTTAAAATTACTATTGTTTCTGGTCACTTTGACATGGCTGCCAAGCTCTGCCCACTGATGACATCACAATCCAGGCAGCATTAAAGGCTTCACTAGTTACAAAAGACTCACTAAGTGGATACAACAGACTGTCAATGCTATTCAGCAGAGAGCATGGATGAAGCCCAGATCATGATGTCATTAGTGGGCAGACCATTTCAAAGTGACCAGAAACAATATTCATTTTAAAGCAACTTTTTTACTGTTACTTCTGCATGATATAGAAAGAGGTGCAGGAGGATATTTGCAAATATTAGGGTCTAATCTCAATCTTGAAGCCAATTGATCTATGCTAAGTGCAAATAACAAAGGAGATAAGGGGAAACCTTGTCTTGTCTCATTTTTTACGTTGATACTGCTAGATTGATACCCTATCACTCAAACAAATGTTGTTGGGTAGGAATAGATAGACCTGATAGCTTTTTGAAAAGCTTCCCTAATACCGAAAGCATCTAATACCCTATTGAATGCCTTCTCTGCATCCAGTGAAAAAAACAGAGAAGGCGTTCCCTTTTTATTGGTGTGATCCACTAAATCTATTACTTTCCTAACATTATCTGGGGCCTCACTTTTTTTAATAAATCCAACTTGATCAAAAGAGATAATTATTTAATCTAGGAGCTAGTATTTTTGTAATCAATTTAACATCTTGATTGATCAAGAAAATAGGTCTATAGTTTTGATATTGTAACTTTTATTTACCTGGTTGCTATCCTTGCAGTTAACATATCTTTGGGGAATCCAGCCCCTTCCATAATATTATTAGAGAAAAATACCAAATGAGGTATTAAATCTGTCAGTAAAGTTTTGTAAAATAAACAAGAAAATCCATCTGGTCCTCATGCTTTAGATGGTTTCAATATTTTAATTGCATTAACCACTTGGGAAAATCAGGCGCAGATCTACGTCATTTGGTATACAGCCCATCGTATCGCATAATGTAAATCTACGTCTGACCTTTACGTAGCCTATGCTTATGTAGTCTCGGTTGTCAAGGGACAGCCGAAAGTTGCTGTTACAGGGCTGCAGCCATCAGTCTTCATATGGTGATGGAGCATGATCGCAGATTGCCAGATTGTTACAGACAGTGACATGGTCTGTGTCACTGTTTGTAATGATCTCCATTGGTGCCAATGGGAAGGATGAAGGCATGTGGGTGGGTGGCACAGAAGTGGGAAGGGGAGATAGTGGGAGGAAGGGGTGGGACCCTACCTACAGAAAATAAAGTTTGGCAGGGAGAGGGAAGGAGGGGATGCTACCACTACAGAAATATGGGTTATCAAAGTGGGGGGCCCTACATAATGATCATGGGGATGGGGGAGACCCCTACACTACAAAAATAATTAAAAAAAAAAATTACTTTTTAATTTTTATTTTCTATGAGGTTGACCTAAAGTTCATCGAGTTCAACCTATACAAATCTAATATACTTACACTAATATTTACAAAAAGCTCCAGTTGAGCTTAAATTAATCCCACTAATAGGTGACCCATTTAATACAAGCAAACATATCCATGAATTTTGTTTCTAGCCAGAAATGTATCTAAACCATTTTTAAATGTATCTAAGGTATTGGCATTCACTACCTCCTTTGGTAATGAGTTCCACAATTTTATTGCTCTTACAGTGAAAAAACGTTTCCTTTGCAGAAGATTAAATCTCCTTTCCTCCAACATTAAATTGAGACCTCTTGTTACAAACAATTTTCTTGGAATAAATAGAGCTTCTGCCATCTCTTTATATGGGCCTTGAATATATTTATATAAAGTAATCATGTCGCCTCTCAAGCGCTTTTTTTCTAGTTTTTTTCCAGTTTGGCTAGCCTCACCTCATAGCTTAAATTCTCCATTCCCCTTATTAGCTTTGTAGCCCTTCTCTAAACTTTTGTTACAGACAGTGACATGGTCTGTGTCACTGTTTGTAATGATCTCCATTGGTGCCAATGGGAAGGATGAAGGCATGTGGGTGGGTGGGTGGGTGGCACAGAAGTGGGAAGGGGAGATAGTGGAAGGAAGGGGTGGGACCCTACCTACAGAAAATAAAGTTTGGCAGGGAGAGGGAAGGAGGGGATGCTACACTACAGGAATATGGGTTATCAAAGTGGGGGGCCCTACATAATCATCATGGGGATGGGGGGAGACCCCTACACTATAAAAATAATTAAAAAAAAATATTTTTTTAATTTTTATTTTCTATGAGGTTGACCTAAAGTTAATCGAGTTCAACCTATACAAATCTAATATACTTACACTAATATTTACAAAAAGCTCCAGTTGAGCTTAAATTAATCCCACTAATAGGTGACCTATTTAATACAAACATATCCATGAATTTTGTTTCTAGCCAGAAATGTATCTAAACCATTTTTAAATGTATCTAAGGTATTGGCATTCACTACCTCCTTTGGTAATGAGTTCCACAATTTTATTGCTCTTACAGTGAAAAAAACGTTTCCTTTGCAGAAGATTAAATCTCCTTTCCTCCAACATTAAATTGTGACCTCTTGTCACAAACAATTTTCTTGGAATAAACAGAGCTTCTGCCATCTCTGTATATGGGCCTTGAATATATTTATATAAAGTAATCATGTCGCCTCTCAAGCGCCTTTTTTCTATTTTTTTCCAGTTTGGCTAGCCTCACCTCATAGCTTAAATTCTCCATTCCCCTTATTAGCTTTGTAGCCCTTCTCTAAACTTTTTCTAGTTCTGCAATATCTTTTTTTTTGCGATCGGTTCCCAGAACTGCACTTCATACTCAAGGTAAGGCCTTACCAGCGATTTATATAGTGACAGAAATATGCTTTCCTCCCTTGAATTTGGCTCTTTTAATACATGCTAGTATCTTTTTAGCCTTTGAAGCCGCTGCCCTGCATTGTGCACCCATGTTTAGCTCGTTATCTATAACTACTCCCAAATCCCTTTCCTCCTCTGTTTGGCTAAGTCTTTTCCCATTTAAATAATACATTGCCTGCTTATTTTTAATTCCAAAATGTAGAACCTTGCATTTTCCTGTATTAAATCTCATTTTCCGTTTACCTGCCCATACTTCTAATTTTTGCAGATCCCTTTGTTACGAAAGTTCATCTAATGACCTTACTTAACTTAGTATCATCTGCAAAAATAGAGATGTCGCTATTTAAAGGGACAGTCTACCATAGAATTGTTATTGTTTTAAAAGATAGATAATCCCTTTATTACCCATTCCCCGGTTTTGCATAACCAACACAGTTATATTAATATACTTTTTACCTCTGTGATTACCTTGTATCTAGGAACCTTCTTCCAGCCCCTGATCACATGACTGTGACTGTTTATTATCTATTGTCTTAAATTTAACATTGTTTTGTGCTAGATCTTAAATAACCCCCTGTGCCTGAACACAGTGTTATCTATATGGCCCACGTGTACTTTCTGTCTCTTTGTGTTGAAAAGAGATTTAAAAAGCATGTGATAAGAGGCAGCCCTCAAAGGCTAAGAAATTAGCACATGAGCCTACCTATGATTAGTTTAAACTAAGAATACCAAGAGAAAAAAGCAAATTTGATGATAAAAGTAAATTGGAAAGTTGATTAAAATTAAAAGTCCTATCTGAATAATGAAAGTTTAATTTATACTAGACTGTCCCTTTAATCCTTGCTCTAAATCATTAATAAAAATATTAAAAAGAACAGGGCCCAGTACTGATCCCTGGGGGTCTCCACTGATTACCTTTGTCCAATCTGAGTATGACCCATTCCCTACTACTCGCTGCTCCCTATCTTTTATTTATTATAGTTATTTATCCATGAGCTAACTTTTTCAGCTATTCACAGTCCCTTAATTTTGTGCATTAATCTCTCATGTGGCACTGTATCGCCTTTGCAAAATCTAAGTATATCACATCAACTGATTCCCCTTTATCTATATTTTTACTTACATCCTCATAGAATCTGATTAGATTAGTTTGACATGATCTATTTCTCATAAAACCATGCTGATTTGAACATACTCTTAATCATAATCTTGTTTACACGAATATGCTCATCAATATAATCCCTTAAAATGCATAAAAAAAAGCTATACACAGGGTACTGGCTGTCTTAAGATGACAGACACCATTAGGAGGGGGAGGTTTAGAGAGCTGTTTAGAAAGGATCAGGTAGGTGGGAGGGTAAGGTGGGATCCTACAGTACAAAAAATAAATAAATAAAATTAATTTATTTTATAAAAAACAACAACAAAACCCCTAAAACGTCATACTTGTAGCCTGTCTGCAGGGAATTGTGAGTTTGCAAGGGCAATCCTTACACTAGGAATACTATTAACCCTGCCGGCTAACTAATTAACCTCTTCACTCCCGGGAATTTCAGAAGTGGGGTGCTCAGCTGCAATTGGTGGCCTTCTAATTACCAAAAAGCAATGGCAAAGCCATGCATGTCTGCTATATCGGAACAAACGGGATCCTACAGAAGTTTTTACAGTAATTTGTCATATGGCTGCAGTAGTTGTGTGTAATTAATTTTAGTGAGAAACCCAAACTTTGTGAAAAATGTAATGATTTTTTTTAATATAATTGCATTTGGCGGCGAATCAGTGAAATATACCAAGTCCAATATGGATCTAGATCAACACCTTGAGTTGTCTACTAAAAAATATATAGTTTTGAATTAGGTAAATAAAAAAAGGCTTTGTTTCTTTTTATTTTGGTCAAGTTTATCTCGGTAGTGAAGGGGTTAAGTACCTCACTAATAGTAATGGGAGCACCTATTACGCCGATTTATCAAGCTCCGTATGGAGCTTGGTGCCCCTGTTTCCGCACAAGCCTTCAGGTTCTCAGAAAACAGAAGTTATGAAGCAGCGGTCTAAAGATCATTGCTCCATAACTTGTCCGCCTGCTCTGAGGCGGCAGACAGAAATCAACCTGATAGAATATGATCAGGTTGATTGACACCCCCTGCTAGCGGCCAAATGGCCGCGAATCTGCAGGGGGCGGCATTGCACCAGCAGTTCACAAGAACTACTGGTGCAATGATAAATGCCGACAGTGTATGCTGTCGACATTTATCGATGTGCAGCGGACATGATACGCTACATCGTATCATGTCTGCTCTCACTATGATAAATTTACCCCAATGTATTTACAGCTTCCACATCAATAGTGCAAAGTTTGCACTCGGCAACAAAAGCCATACGACTAGATTTAGAGATATGCGTTAGCCATCAAAACCAGCGTTAGGGGCTCCTAACGCTGGTTTTGGGCTACCGCTGGTATTTAGAGTCAGTCAGGAAAGGGTCTAACGCTCACTTTGCAGCCGTGACTTTTCCATACCGCAGATCCCCCTACGCCATTTGCGTATCCTATCTTTTCAATGGGATCTTTCTAACGGTGGTATTTAGAGTCTTGGCTGAAGTGAGCGTTAGAAATCTAACGACAAGACTCCAGCCGCAGAGAAAAGCCAGGAGTTAAGAGCTTTCTGGGCTAACGCCGGTTCATAAAGCTCTTAACTACTGTGCTCTAAAGTACACTAACACCCATAAACTACCTATGTACCCCTAAACCGAGGTCCCCCCACATCGCCACCACTCTAATAAAAATTTTTAACCCCTAATCTGCCGACTGCACACCGCCGCCACCTACATTATCCCTATGTACCCCTAATCTGCTGCCCCTAACACCGCCAACCCCTATATTATATTTATTAACCCCTAATCTGCCTCCCCCAACGTCGCCGCCACCTACCTACAATTATTAACCCCTAATCTGCCAACCGGACCTCACCGCTACTATAATAAAGTTATTAACCCCTAATCCGCCTCACTCCCGCCTCAAAAACCCTATAATAAATATTATTAACCCCTAATCTGCCCTCCCTAACATCACCGACACCTACGTTCAAGTATTAACCCCTAATCTGCCGACCGGACCTCGCCGCTACTCTAATAAATTTATTAACCCCTAAAGCTAAGTCTAACCCTAACCCTAACACCCCCCTAAGTTAAATATAATTTTTATCTAACGAAATAAATTATTTCTTATTAAATAAATTATTCCTATTTAAAGCTAAATACTTACCTGTAAAATAAACCCTAATATAGCTACAATATAAATTATAATTATATTGTAGCTATTTTAGGATTAATATTTATTTTACAGGCAACTTTGTATTTATTTTAACCAGGTACAATAGCTATTAAATAGTTAATAACTATTTAATAGCTACCTAGTTAAAATAATTACCTGTAAAATAAATCCTAACCTAAGTTACAATTAAACCTAACACTACACTATCATTAAATTAATTAAATAAAATACCTACAATTATCTACAATTAAACCTAACACTACACTATCAATAAATTAATTACATACAAATACCTACAAATAAATACAATTAAATACACTAAAAAAACACTAAAGTACAAAAAATAAAAAAAGAACTAAGTTACAAAAAATAAAAAAATAATTTACAAACATTATAAAAATATTACGACAATTTTAAGCTAATTACACCTACTCTAAGCCCCCTAATAAAATAACAAAGCCCCCCAAAATAAAAAAATACCCTACCCTATTCTAAAATAAAAATTGAAAATCTCTTTTACCTTACCAGCCCTTAAAAGGGCCTTTTGCGGGGCATGCCCCAAAGAATTCTGCTCTTTTGCCTGTAAAAAAAAAACATACAATACCCCCCAACATTACAACCCACCACCCACATACCCCTAATCTAACCCAAACCCCCCTTAAATAAACCTAACACTAAGCCCCTGAAGATCTTCCTACCTTGTCTTCACCACGCCGGGTATCACCGATCCGTCCAGAAGAGGGTCCGAAGTCTTCATCCAAGCCCAAGCGGGGGCTGAAGAGGTCCATCATCCGGCTGAAGTCTTGATCCAAACGGGGGCTGAAGAGGTCCATCATCCGGCTGAAGTCTTCTATCAAGCGGCATCTTCAATCTTCTTTCTTCCGGCTCCATCTTTTTAACCCCTAATCTGCCGACTGCACACCGCCGCCACCTACATTATCCCTATGTACCCCTAATCTGCTGCCCCTAACACCGCCAACCCCTATATTATATTTATTAACCCCTAATCTGCCGCCCCCAACGTCGCCGCCACCTACCTACAATTATTAACCCCTAATCTGCCAACCGGACCTCACCGCTACTATAATAAAGTTATTAAACCCTAATCCGCCTCACTCCCGCCTCAAAAACCCTATAATAAATATTATTAACTCCTAATCTGCCCTCCCTAACATCACCGACACCTACGTTCAAGTATTAACCCCTAATCTGCCGACCGGACCTCGCCGCTACTCTAATAAATTTATTAACCCCTAAAGCTAAGTCTAACCCTAACCCTAACACCCCCCTAAATTAAATATAATTTTTATCTAACGAAATAAATTATTTCTTATTAAATAAATAATTCCTATTTAAAGCTAAATACTTACATGTAAAATAAACCCTAATATAGCTACAATATAAATTATAATTATATTGTAGCTATTTTAGGATTAATATTTATTTTACAGGCAACTTTGTATTTATTTTAACCAGGTACAATAGCTATTAAATAGTTAATAACTATTTAATAGCTACCTAGTTAAAATAATTACCTGTAAAATAAATCCTAACCTAAGTTACAATTAAACCTAACACTACACTATCATTAAATTAATTAAATAAAATACCTACAATTATCTACAATTAAACCTAACACTACACTATCAATAAATTAATTACATACAAATACCTACAAATAAATACAATTAAATACACTAAAAAAACACTAAAGTACAAAAAATAAAAAAAGAACTAAGTTACAAAAAATAAAAAAATAATTTACAAACATTATAAAAATATTACGACAATTTTAAGCTAATTACACCTACTCTAAGCCCCCTAATAAAATAACAAAGCCCCCCAAAATAAAAAAATACCCTACCCTATTCTTAAAATAAAAATTGAAAAGCTCTTTTACCTTACCAGCCCTTAAAAGGGCCTTTTGCGGGGCATGCCCCAAAGAATTCTGCTCTTTTGCCTGTAAAAAAAAAACATACAATACCCCCCAATATTACAACCCACCACCCACATACCCCTAATCTAACCCAAACCCCCCCTTAAATAAACCTAACACTAAGCCCCTGAAGATCTTCCTACCTTGTCTTCACCACGCCGGGTATCACTGATCCGTCCAGAAGAGGGTCCGAAGTCTTCATCCAAGCCCAAGCGGGGGCTGAAGAGGTCCATCATCCGGCTGAAGTCTTGATCCAAACGGGGGCTGAAGAGGTCCATCATCCGGCTGAAGTCTTCTATCAAGCGGCATCTTCAATCTTCTTTCTTCCGGCTCCATCTTCATCCCGCCGACGCGGAACATCCATCCTGGCTGACGACTTCCCGACAAATGACAGTTCCTTTAAGGGACGTCATCCAAGATGGCGTCCCTGGAATTCCGATTGGCTGATAGGATTCTATCAGCCAATCGGAATTAAGGTAGGAAAGTGATACCTGGCGTGGTGAAGACAAGGTAGGGAGATCTTCAGGGGCTTAGTGTTAGGTTTATTTAAGGGGGGTTTGGGTTAGATTAGGGGTATGTGGGTGGTGGGTTGTAATGTTGGGGGGGTATTGTATGTTTTTTTTTACAGGCAAAAGCGCTGAATTCTTTGGGGCATGCCCCGCAAAAGGCCCTTTTAAGGGCTGGTAAGGTAAAAGAGCTTTTCAATTTTTATTTTAGAATAGGGTAGGGCATTTTTTTTTATTTTGGGGGGCTTTGTTATTTTATTATGGGGCTTAGAGTAGGTGTAATTAGCTTAAAATTGTTGTAATATTTTTATAATGTTTGTAAATTATTAATTTTTTTTTTGTAACTTAGTTCTTTTTTTATTTTTTGTACTTTAGTTAGTTAGTTTAGTTAATTGTATTTATTTGTAGGTATTTGTATGTAATTAATGTATTAATAGTGTAGTGTTAGGTTTAATTGTAGATAATTGTAGGTATTTTATTTAATTTATTTAATGATAGTGTAGTGTTAGGTTTAATTGTAACTTAGGTTAGGATTTATTTTACAGGTAATTTGTAATTATTTTAACTAGGTAGCTATTAAATAGTTAATAACGATTTAATAGCTATTGTACCTGGTTAAAATAAATACAAAGTTGCCTGTAAAATAAATATTAATCCTAAAATAGCTACAATATAATTATAATTTATATTGTAGCTATATTAGGGTTTATTTTACAGGTAAGTATTTAGCTTTAAATAGGAATAATTTATTTAATAAGAAATAATTTATTTCGTTAGATAAAAATTATATTTAACTTAGGGGGGTGTTAGGGTTAGACTTAGATTTAGGGGTTAATACATTTATTAGAGTAGCGGCGAGGTCCGGTCGGCAGATTAGGGGTTAATACTTGAAGTTAGGTGTCGGCGATGTTAGGGAGGGCAGATTAGGGGTTAATAATATTTATTATAGGGTTTTTGAGGCGGGAGTGAGGCGGATTAGGGGTTAATAACTTTATTATAATAGCGGTGAGGTCCGGTCGGCAGATTAGGGGTTAATAAGTGTAGGTAGGTGGCGGCGACGTTGGGGGCAGCAGATTAGGGGTTAATAAATATAATATAGGGGTCGGCGGTGTTAGGGGCAGCAGATTAGGGGTACATAGGGATAACGTAGGTTATTAGACACCTCGGGCACGCGCATCACGTGATCGCCAATATGAGGAGAGAGCGTACGTTACAACATGGTGGCCACCACCGCATTCAGTAGGTGTAAAATTTAAAAAGAAAAATATTTGCAAAGAACTTAGATAGCAAAGTAAAAAAAACAAATACAATTCAAATCTATAAACAGTTTGTAAAAATACATCATAATTACATGGAAACAGAAGGTGTTTAGGGTCCCTTTAACAGGCCTGATGCTAAACAGGTTCTGACAAAAGAATACATGTCTGGCACATACGCCAGACACTGGTGCAAAACCATCCTCCAGACCGACCTGGAGAAGGGCAAAACCCCTAAGAATCCTGATCCTACTTCCAATGTCCATGGATTCAAACCAATTTTGAAAATAACCCATACTTTATGGTAAAAGAAACTAGAAACAGACTTGCGAGTCTGAATCATGATCTCAATGACCGATTCAGAAAAACCACGCTCAGACATAACTAAGCAGACAATCTCCAAGCAGAAAGCATCAGAGAAAAAGAAGTTGAATTAAAGAAAAGACCCTGAACTAGAAGGTCCTTCCACAGGAACAACCACCAAGATGGAAAAGAACACATTTCCGCTAGGTCTTAAAACAAGATCCTGCGACTCAGCAGGAACTTATAACCATACTGATGCTCACTCCCATTTGATACGAGCAAAGACTCGAAGAGGAGAGCCATCAGACTGAAATCCCAAGGAAAACACTAGGGTATTTAGCAGAGCAGCCTGCTAATCACTGACCCTAAACATAACCTGGAGACTTGGTGTACTGTTATCTCCAACTCCAGCACCCCCCATGTGAAAGTTAACCTGGAGAACCCCTCCGAGAAAACTCACTCCCGGGATGAAAAAACTAACAGCTCAGGAAGTCCGCACCTAGTATACACTGAAATGTGAATAGTGGATAAACTAGAATGTGAGTGTCCTCCCACCGAACAATCCACGCCAATCATGGAAAATGAACTTCATGATCCTCCCAGGTAGTTAGTGTAAACCACTGAGAAGAAATAGTAACTATAACCTTAAAAAAACGGATAGGGCAATGGTGGTGATGTGTAGAATAAACTACTCCCAAGAACATAGTCACCAACCCAACAGGCTAGCGACCGTGACTATTACTCAAAAAAGGTCTCAAAAATCAGATACTGCAGTAGCAGGCGGGATCGAACTCTCAAGATCCTGCTTGTAAGCATATAAGGCTACCCACTAGACCACAGAGGTACACCATTAAATCAGCTGCAGCTGGGTTCAAACTCCCAACCCTCTGGTTGCAAGGAGGCTAAGCTATCTACCAGACCATAAGAGCTTGTGGAAGAATGCACCTCAAAACAGATGCTCCTGAGAATTCCAAAAGCCTCTGAAGAATGCGGGTAACAATCCCGCTACCTCTCGCAAACAAAGCGAGCGCTCTACCACGAATTCCCCTCTCAAAATCACAGGGAAATATTTAATTTCGACAGATCTAGATCAATCTTCTAAGACAGGGCCACAAAATCCTTGGTCCACTATCTGAACATGCATAACCGCAAACTTTCAGATAGATCAGACAAAGGGATGATGTCCAAATAAACAATCATCAAACCATTCCATATATCAGGCCCCTAAAAAGCCAAACCATAGAGTGCCGAAAGAGGAAAGAAGAAAAAATCCTTTATGACCTGACCTCTGACAAAAATAACCTCAGAGAGAAGGAAACCAATCTGGAACCAAAGACACTACCTCTGTAGCTGGACCAAGGGAACTTATTTCCAGATTCACCTCCAATCGAGGAATGAAAAAAGACAGCAATATCTCAGAATGAGAGAATGCTTGTTGAACACATGGTGCCTAAACCATTATGACATCCAGGAATGGCACCACAGTAACTCCCTGAAAACTGATTCCTGCCAACACAGCCCCTCTGAGAGCCATGGCAAGGCCAAAGAGAAGAACCACAAACTGAAAGTGTGTGACAGAAAAGCAAAACTCAGAAACTTGCAATATACGCGTCCTCCAGGACAATGGTCACCATGAATTGACCTTTCTCAGATAAGAAGGAAGAATGGTACCCTGAGACAACCCATTGAGACACTTTAGGTCTACTTATAGGAATTCCCTCCTAATCAAGGACCTCAAAGAGGAATGAAAAATTCCTAAGCCCTGTTTTCTTACAGGAACTGAAACTATCCTTCACAGGGAAGAGAAATCCCAAAGCACTCAACGTTATCTGGCCTGCAGATAAAATTAAAAGGTGGAACCTGCCACAGGCAGAGAAGGAAGGACTACTACGAAGAAACCTGATGCACTATGTCCACAGACAATCTGGGACACCTCGTATCTAAGTTTGAAGACAGAGAATCAACCTCCCACTTGGACTAATCCCGGATTGGGAACAAATTCCTTTAATATCAGAACTACGTCTTACAGGTCAGGACCAAACAAGGTCTTAACCTTGTACAGATGTACCAGAAACTTTGACTCAGAGGAAAAATCCACTGTCCAAAATGCCCCACAGGCTAGTACAGCGAAGCCAGATATCTTGACGCCCGTCAGAAAATGCATGGAAGCATCAGAAATAAGGAATGGACTAGCTTAAGAGCCTAAATTCCTTACTGGATCTGCTCCAAAGGAGTCTCTACCAAAATGGAATTCTAAAAGGCATTGCACCCATAAGATGCTACACTTGAAACAGTGGCATACCAAACTTCCATGTAAGACCCAGCTTAGTCCATTATTCCTAGATAACCCCACTAGGAAACGTATTTTTCAAAGCCAGAGTAGAAATGCCCTACTACTTAAGGCACTGTGCGCCCAGATATTTAAAGGAGACAGCGACAGAAAACATCTTATAATGACAGGAGATGAGAAAAAAGGAAACCCTGACCTCTCCCATTCCTATGAAAAACCACCTAGCACAGCCTGGAATAGAAAACAACTTCCACAAAAGAATCCTAGTATCTATAAAGTTTTCTAGATTCTTAGGGTTGACAACAACATGCGTTTTAGAGTCACCCCAAAATAGCCAAAACCTCCTTACAATACACAAAGGTGTTCAAGCTTAAATCTGAAGGAAACTTCTTCAGCATCAGATGAAGGAATTATACTGAACAAATCCGATATAAAAACCCCAGAAGCTACTAGTTACTGCACCGCATGAGACTAATGAGGGAAGCAAAATATATAAATATCCTCTTGCACTTTCCCTGAAGAAAAAGAAAGGCAGATAAAGCTTCAGATATTGCAAGAATACCTGAGCTGCAAAATCTGCAGGCAAATACACTCCTCCAGGAGATTATGAGGAACCGCAGGGCACTGCATGTGACGCCATAGAGGCTTGGGACAAGTAAGGAAAAGCTGTGGCATTGCCTGAACAGCATCATCCTGGGAGACATGAGACTCAGAAATATCCCTTAAAATTCGCCACAGAAAAAAAGAGGCCTGAGAGGCATATTCAGGTAAGACTAACAACAAATACACAAACTATAAACAACACAAAACTTTATTGCTGAAGAAAATACATAAGAAAAAACTTTTATTCTTAGGAACAGATCCTTTAATGAATACATAAATATCCCCTGCATTAAACCTGCTGAAAGCAGAAATGCAAAACACCCTGGTAGAAAACCAGAAATGCAAAACCAGAACTACAGAGGACTTCTCAAAACAAACCGATAAATAATCCAGAAAGTCACACTACTGAAACATGTGTGACTAGCTCAATATAAGTATAACTCGTGGCCATATTCCTGATGCAGGCAGCAGGACATAAAAATAATCTACACCAAAAACCCGGGTCTAATCCGACTCTGATATACCCGAACCGGCTCAGACACTGAGCTGAAAGATCGCCGTTCCGACCATAACCAGAGCAAAGGCGGGGCTACATGAACCTCAGAGCTCTAGCTAAAAGATATAGCCCAGAATGGCGCCGCTCACTGAAAGAAAAGAAGGCTGAGACATACCCGGAACGGCATGGAAATGAAGCACGTAAAAATCGAGCTTCATTCAGCTGTTACAAAGCCGTATATACTCTGCCCAGCAGAAACACAGATAAACAGAAGACTCTAATCTACAGAGGTTCGTATGCATCACACTCAATCCAACATAGAATCTTCCTCATAACAATGGCGCTGGAAGGTTTGAAAGACGCCCAAAACATACAGTCCCTTGATTCCTGACACTAAATATATTTTATGAGTGTAAAACTCAGTGCAACAAGCAGCCAGAGCTGTAACCTGAAAAAGTACCCAGCGGTTATATCATACCCCAACTCACTGCCCCACACGGAGAGATTTGTTTTCAGTGAAAATACTGACAAATTGAGCTTTAAAAAGGTGTTAAATCCATGCGTTGCAGGAAATTAACCCTTAAGTCCCCATAGTATAAAAATATATAGTGCCTGCATGCTGCCAGAAACACCCTTACTAAGGGGTTTGTGTCCCAACTAAATGACAGGACAAATGCTAGAGTCCTTAACCCCAGTAGTGCCCGCCTTCTAGCCACAGAAGAACAAAAGGCACTTACCTGCATTCTAGTCATCCGGCAGTCAGACGACTCACAAAGTTTGAGAGGATGCCGCTCCTCACAGAGACCTGTGTAAAAAGAAAGACAGAGTAAGCTTACTCAGGCTTTCTATACCAGGGCAGCAACATGTTAGGAAAATGCAGCAAAGTCACCACAGCCCTGCTGAAGAGACTAACGTGGAATACCGCTATACCCAGATTGTGATGGAAGGCCAGAGCAATCTTGCCCAGACTTCAAAATAAAATAAAAAATCTCGATAGAAGAATCTTAATCAGGACACCAAATTACTTCACCTCCTCCATGCACTCGAGGCAAAGAGAATGACTGGGGGTTATGGAAAAGGGAAGTGACATATATAGCAGCTTTGCTGTGGTGCTCTTTGCCTCCTCCTTCAGGCCAGGATAGATATTCCCACTAGTAATTGATGATTCCGTGGACTCACCATATCTTAGGAAGGAAATATTGTTTATTAACCTCTTCATAACCCAGCTGAAAATGGAACACCAACCTCCCAAGTAGTCACACCAATAAAATTTACCAGTTCCACAAGGCTAGGTGGGAGAGAGACAATGAGCCACACAACCACCACAGAATCCACATCCAAGTGGCTATTCTGGTCAAAAAAGGATTTTCTGCAAAAAAAGACCTAGAACGCCCACTTCCCCAATAGCAATACAAAACAAATAAACTCATTCCATAAGGCTAGGCAGGAGAGAGAAAAGAGTCACACACCCACCAAAACATCTACATAAAAGTGGCCATTCTGGTCAATATAAGCATTTTGTGCAAGAAAGGCCCAGAAGGCACAGTTCCCAAGTAACAACAACAAACAAACTCACCAGTTCTACAAGATTAGGTGGGAGACAGACAATGAGCCACTCTCTGGCTACAGATATAACATAAAAAGTGGTTGTTCTGCTGAAAAAAAAAAAAAAAACACATTTGTTAAATAAGGCCAGAACACTAATTTTCCAAGAAGTCACCCCACCCAAATGAATTTGTTCCACAAGGCTAGGTGGGAGAGAGACAGTGAGCCATGCACCTACCACAAAACCACATCCAAGTAAGTGGCCATTCAGGTCAAAAAAGTATTTTATGCAAAAAAGGCCTGGAACGTCCACTTCCCAAGTAGCCACACCAACCAATGTCACTGGTTCCACAAGGCTATGTGGAATAGAGACAATGAGCTACACATCAACCACCAAATACACATCCAAATAGCCATTCTGGTCAAAAAAGCATTTTGAGAACACACAAAAAAGCCAGGAGACAATGAGAAACACACCAACCACTGAATCCACATGCAAGTGACTCTTCTGGTAAAAAAAAAAAAAAAAAAGAGTTGTGTGCAAAAAATGCCTTAGATGCTCACTTCCCAAGTAGCTATGGCAGCCAAATTCACCTGTTTCACATGGCTAGATGGGAGAGATACAATGAGCCACACACATACAATGAGCCACACCAGTTTAATAAGGCTAGGTGAGAGAGAAAAAATGAACCACACACATTGATTTACATTTCATGCTTGTACACAATTCATAATGAAGGATCCATTGCTCACTGGCTGATAAAGTAAATTCCCAGAGGTTTATTAAATAAAAGCCCCTATAATTCAAACAAAAGTCACATTAAACAAGGTGCTTAAAGGGACAGTAAACACCTTGAGATTTTAATATAAAGGGCTAGATTACAAATGGAGCACTATTTTATTGCATGCCCGCAAATGGGCAAATTTGCATGTTTACGGGCACTCGATAAGTAACCAGCCATTACAAGTGGCTGGTTATTGCTACCGCAAGCTCACAGTAGCAATTAAGGACTTAAAATATTAACCAGAGGTCAAACCTCTGGTTGATTTTTTTAAATGTCCCCCAATTGCCCCAAAATAACATGTGTGGTCCCTTTTTTAAAAAATAAATAAAAATATATATATATATATATATATATATATCACTTTTTTTGGGGGGGGGGGGTTTGTTTTTGTTTTTTTTAACTGCAATAGGCAGTTTTGGGGCTATAAAGTTGGTGGGAGTGGGGTGTTAGAAAACAAACGGCACTGAAAAGTGCCTTTACATTGTGAGCTATGGGAACTATGTGTTCCCAGAAAATATATATGTATATACACATATTAACACATAAATATAAATGTATATATTCATATACTGTATATATTTATATTTGCTGTGCTACTTACCCCCTTTGTTGCGCTGGTTCTCATCTGGTCTGGACTGGGAATAAAAAGCAGCCCTGGAAAAATATTAAGGCCAGCTCCATTTTCCATTGAGTCAGTAGAATGCACACGCCACATTTTTCTCAAATGGGATTACTGGGATACTCCTTTCCCAATATTTATATTTAGAATTAAATTATATTACTGTGTATTAAATAAAAGTGTCAGATTGTTGTTATATAGGCACCCTACAACCCAATTGCATTGATTAATCCCCCCTTTAAATTGTAGCTTTTCAGCCCCAGTTGCTGCAGCCCACCGGGAAATCTCCTGGTATACTGGTAGGGCAATCCAGCCTTGGTTTTAATGCTGTGTCTCACGGCATGAGAACGAGGCTCCCATTGGAGCCTATGAAAGCGTGCTCTTGTGAGCATAATGCTTCAGTGAAATGCGAATGTGAGGTCGCGTTTGCATTGCACCTCACTTGTAATACAAGCGGACGATAGCTTGTGCTGGTATTACTAAGTTAAGCGAAAATATATTGATTTCGTGGAGGCGATATTTTGCGCTCAGCTTGTAATCTAGCCAAAAATGTTTAGTTATGCATAGTAAAACAACTTTGAAATATACTTTCATGATTTATTTTGTCCCTTTTCATGTAATCAAAAATTGTGGATTTTCTAATTCTCAGAACTTGAAAGGCTCCCTGCTGACTTCTCAATGCTAACCCTAATTGGCTTTATCTGATAACAACTGCAAAACACTGCATTTTATACTAACATAATGACTGGATTGGCTCCTCCAAATAAGGCAAATGGTGGGTGGAGTTTGGCTATTGAAAAACATTTGCAGCAAACACAATGTTAATTTGTTTTAAAAACATGTAGACTTGGCTGATATTTTATTCTATAGTAAGACAACGGAAAGATCTTGTAATTACAAGTTTGTTACTGTCCCTTTACAGTGGTAGTAGTGCATTTCATGTTTGAATAGCTTGTTTGCAATATATATTTGTTTTAAAAAATGTATACAAATTATTAAAGCGTTTGTGTTATATTTTCCTGTGAATGTGTATTCCCCTCTTGCACGACTTTGAGTGGTAGCAGTAAAGCATAACATAACAATTGCCTTGTGAAAAGAGAATGCAGGTGCACTCAACCTTTCATTATATGCTCAAGGGATTGCCATGATAACTTTTGCTACATTCATTTCTACAAATAGATTTATATTACAAAAATGCTTCTATTTAAATTTGAAAGGTAAGTTTCTCTACCTGTCTACAGCAAAGAGGATATGATAAACAAGAGTCTTTTTAAGGGGTATGTCCCTGGAATGCAAAACAAAGGACATTTTAATACAAGATGACATTGTAAATCTTTTTAAATTATGCATTTTGTATGCCAGTCTTTTGACAGCAGTGATTCATTTTGGTTTGTATATAAAAAAAGAGTTTAATGTCCCTTTAAGTTTTATTATAAGTACATCATAAAGTGGACGTGAGCACCATCCATGGTTCATCCCATGATGATCTTCTGAACATTGTGGTACAGTATTATAGACTTGCTCAGTTGATACCCCCCAATAATACTTATCTATAATTATTCTATATGCACATTTACCTTTACAAATGGAATCCAATTGGCATTCTTTTTAAAAGCCATATCTGAGCCTCTAAAGCCCCATCCTTCAGTTGTTTCCATCCCAGAATCATACATGGGATATGTTCTCATGGTCTGCTGTTTTCTAAAAACAGTTCGAAATTTAGAGACCACCTAGAAATAAGAACTAAAGTTACTATAATATAAAATAAGGTACCATTGTCAAAGTGAACAGCATAGACAGAATATTGATTTATGTTCTAACGTTTTACAGCATAGCATCAGATTCTAAATACTGATATAATTTAAGACTGTGGGACAACCAGCAAGCTAAGGTGGTAAGGTGGTGTAATATTGTATTAATCAGCATAAGCAATCAGCATGATAAATACATTTGGACTGGGACTAAAAATAGGCACGGGCATTTTAAGGATGAGTAGCACAATCCCCCCCCCCCCATCTAACCCCTATCTAACCATATCCCAAAACTGACAAGTATAATTTTCTAGCTGAAGTATAAAAACATTTCAAGCTTTCTTAACACCTTCTGTCACTGTATCTTGTAAAGTGGTTGAAATTAAATAATAAAAAAAGTAAAAAGTATTATAAAAAAGAGAAGCTATTAAAGTTCACATTTAAATCAAGAATAACTACGTATTGCTTTTCAGCCTGTGTAGTCAAAGTTAGTCAAAATAGCGGGCACTTGAGTGGGCCAGGCCTAGCCCTGACTTAGCTCACAGACACAGCAAGGCAGTAAGAAGCAGGGCAGGTCTGGTCATCATGCACGAATACTAATGCTGATGACTGGGTGGGACTAAGGCAACAGGCCCTAGCCCACCATGCCTTGTATGCCCTAGGCTTAGTCTGGGCATGTCTCATAAAGACAGTAGTGCAAAAATCATACTGTTTTTATTACATAGACATCATTTTGCTTGTGATGGCTTTCATCAGCCTGTAATAAAAAAAAAACCAATAGAACATATCTTTACATTTCAAACTATTTGTACATACCAAAGACAGGAGTTCCATTTCATTGGCTGTGTTTTTCAGATTTTCTGTATCATACTCTATTTTGAAAGCAGACAACAGTTGTTGAAGCTGTGGCTTAATCTGTTGTGTTTCTGTCTGATGCTGTGGCAGTGTAATGTTTTCCGTGGGTGCATCTTAATAAAAACATATTAAGATAATGAAGTTATCATATAGACTGAGTGTCTTTAACTCTGAATAACTCTGCTAAAAACAGAATTTATGCTTACCTGATAAATTACTTTCTCCAACGGTGTGTCCGGTCCACGGCGTCATCCTTACTTGTGGGAATATCTCTTCCCCAACAGGAAATGGCAAAGAGTCCCTGCAAAGCTGGCCATATAGTCCTCCTGTCCACCCCAGTCATTCGACCGACGGACAGGAGGAAAAATATAGGAGAAACCATATGGTACCGTGGTGACTGTAGTTAGAGAAAATAATTCATCAGACCTGATTAAAAAACCAGGGCGGGCCGTGGACCGGACACACCGTTGGAGAAAGTAATTTATCAGGTAAGCATAAATTCTGTTTTCTCCAACATTGGTGTGTCCAGTCCACGGCGTCATCCTTACTTGTGGGAACCAATACCAAAGCTTTAGGACACGGATGAAGGGAGGGAGCAAATCAGGTTACCTAAACGGAAGGCACCACGGCTTGCAAAACCTTTCTCCCAAAAATAGCCTCCGAAGAAGCAAAAGTATCAAATTTGTAAAATTTGGCAAAAGTGTGCAGTGAAGACCAAGTCGCTGCCTTACATATCTGATCAACAGAAGCCTCGTTCTTGAAGGCCCATGTGGAAGCTACAGCCCTAGTGGAGTGAGCTGTGATTCTTTCAGGAGGCTGCCGTCCGGCAGTCTCATAAGCCAATCGGATGATGCTTTTAAGCCAAAAGGAAAGAGAGGTAGAAGTTGCTTTTTGACCTCTCCTTTTACCAGAATACACGACAAACAGAGAAGATGTTTGTCTGAACTCTTTTGTAGCTTCTAAGTAGAATTTTAGAGCACGGGCTACATCTAAATTGTGTAGCAAACGTTCCTTCTTTGAAACTGGTTTCGGACACAAAGAAGGTACAACTATCTCCTGGTTAATATTCTTGTTGGAAACAACCTTAGGAAGAAAACCAGGCTTAGTACGCAAAACAACCTTATCTGAATGGAACACCAGATAGGGCGGAGTACACTGCAGAGCAGATAACTCTGAAACTCTTCTAGCAGAAGAAATAGCAACCAAAAACAAAACTTTCCAAGATAATAACTTAATATCTATGGAATGTAGAGGTTCAAACGGAACCCCTTGAAGAACTGAAAGAACTAGATTTAGACTCCAGGGAGGAGTCAGAGGTCTGTAAACAGGCTTGATCCTAACCAGAGCCTGAACAAATGCTTGAACATCTGGCACAGCTGCCAGTCGTTTGTGTAGTAAGACAGATAAAGCAGAAATCTGTCCCTTTAGAGAACTCGCAGATAATCCTTTATCCAAACCTTCTTGCAGAAAGGAAAGAATCTTAGGAATTTTTATCTTATTCCATGGGAATCCCTTGGATTCACACCAACAGATATATCTTTTCCATATCTTATGGTAAATCTTTCTAGTTACCGGTTTTCTGGCCTGGACCAGAGTATCTATCACAGAATCTGAAAACCCACGCTTTGATAGAATCAAGCGTTCAATCTCCAAGCCGTCAGCTGGAGGGAGACCAGATTTGGATGTTCGAATGGACCCTGAACAAGAAGGTCCTGTCTCAAAGGTAGCTTCCATGGTGGAACCGATGACATATTCACCAGGTCTGCATACCAAGTCCTGCGTGGCCACGCAGGATCTATCAAGATCACCGAGGCCCTCTCCTGTTTGATCCTGGCTACCAGCCTGGGAATGAGAGGAAACGGTGGAAACACATAAGCTAGGTTGAAGGTCCAAGGTGCTACTAGTGCATCCACTAGAGTCGCCTTGGGATCCCTGGATCTGGATCCGTAGCAAGGAACCTTGAAGTTCTGACGAGACGCCATCAGATCCACGTCTGGAATGCCCCATAATTGAGTCAACTGGGCAAAGATCTCCGGGTGGAGTTCCCACTCCCCCGGATAGAATGTCTGACGACTCAGATAATCCGCTTCCCAGTTTTCCACACCTGGGATGTGGATCGCAGATAGATGGCAGGAGTGATCCTCTGCCCATTTAATTATTTTGGTCACTTCTTTCATCGCTAGGGAACTCCTTGTTCCCCCCTGATGATTGATATACGCAACAGTCGTCATGTTTTCTGATTGGAATCTTATGAATCTGGCCTTTGCAAGCTGAGGCCAAGCCCTGAGAGCATTGAATATCGCTCTTAGTTCCAGAATGTTTATCGGGAGAAGAGACTCTTCCCGAGACCATAGTCCCTGAGCTTTCAGGGATTCCCAGACCGCGCCCCAGCCCACTAGACTGGCGTCGGTCGTGACAATGACCCACTCTGGTCTGCGGAAGCTCATTCACTGGGATAGATGGTCCAGGGTCAGCCACCAGCGGAGTGAATCTCTGGTCTTCTGATCTACTTGAATCACTGGAGACAAGTCTGTATAGTCCCCATTCCACTGTTTGAGCATGCACAGTTGTAATGGTCTTAGATGAATTTGTGCAAAAGGAACTATGTCCATTGCTGCAACCATCAACCCTACTACTTCCATGCACTGAGCTATGGAAGGACGTGGAACAGAGTGAAGAACTTGACAAGTGCTTAGAAGTTTTGACTTTCTGACATCTGTCAGAAAAATCCTCATTTCTAAGGAATCTATTATTGTTCCCAAGAAGGGAACTCTTGTTGACGGAGACAGAGAACTTTTTTCTATGTTCACCTTCCATCCGTGAGATCTGAGAAAGGCCAGAACGATGTCTGTATGAGCCTTTGCTCTTGAAAGAGACGACGCTTGTATTAGAATGTCGTCCAAGTACGGTACTACTGCAATGCCCCTCGGTCTTAGAACCGCTAGAAGGGACCCGAGTACCTTTGTGAAAATCCTTGGAGCAGTGGCTAACCCGAATGGGAGGGCCACAAACTGGTAATGTTTGTCCAGAAAGGCGAACCTTAGGAACTGATGATGTTCTTTGTGGATAGGAATATGTAGGTACGCATCCTTTAGATCCACGGTAGTCATAAATTGACCTTCCTGGATAGTGGGTAGAATCGTTCGAATGGTTTCCATTTTGAACGATGGTACCCTGAGAAATTTGTTTAGGATCTTTAAATCCAGAATTGGTCTGAAGGTTCCCTCTTTTTTGGGAACTACGAACAGATTTGAGTAAAATCCCATTCCTTGTTCCGTCATTGGAACTGGGTGTATCACTCCCATCTTTAACAGGTCTTCTACACAATGTAAGAACGCCTGTCTCTTTATTTGGTTTGAGGATAAGTGAGACATGTGGAACCTTCCCCTTGGGGGTAGTTCCTTGAATTCCAGAAGATAACCCTGAGAAACTATTTCTAGCGTCCAGGGATCCTGAACATCTCTTGCCCAAGCCTGAGCAAAGAGAGAGAGTCTGCCCCCCACTAGATCTGGTCCCGGATCGGGGGCTACTCCTACATGCTGTTTTGTTAGCGGTAGCAGGCTTCTTGGCCTGCTTACCCTTGTTCCACCCTTGCATCGGTTTCCAGGCTGGTTTTGGACTGAGAGGCATTACCCTCTTGCTTAGAGGATGCAGAATTAGAGGCCGGTCCGTTCCTGAAATTACGAAAGGAACGAAAATTAGACTTATTCTTGGCCTTGAAAGGCCTATCTTGTGGGAGGGCGTGGCCCTTTCCCCCAGTGATGTCTGAGATAATCTCTTTCAATTCTGGTCCAAAGAGAGTTTTACCCTTGAAAGGGATATTAAGCAATTTTGTCTTGGATGATACATCCGCTGACCAAGACTTTAGCCAAAGCGCTCTGCGCGCCACAATTGCAAACCCTGAATTTTTTGCCGCTAATCTAGCTAATTGCAAAGCGGCATCTAAAATAAAAGAGTTGGCCAACTTAAGTGCGTGAACTCTGTCCATAACCTCCTCATATGGAGTCTCTCTACTGAGCGACTTTTCTAGTTCCTCGAACCAGAACCACGCTGCTGTAGTGACAGGAACAATGCACGAAATGGGTTGTAGAAGGTAACCTTGCTGTACAAAAATCTTTTTAAGCAAACCTTCCAATTTTTTATCCATAGGATCTTTGAAAGCACAACTATCCTCGATAGGAATAGTAGTTCGCTTGTTAGAGTAGAAACTGCCCCCTCGACCTTAGGAACTGTCTGCCATAAGTCCTTTCTGGGGTCGACCATAGGAAATAATTTCTTAAATATAGGGGGGGGAACAAAAGGTATGCCGGGCTTCTCCCACTCCTTATTTACTATGTCCGCCACCCGCTTGGGTATAGGAAAAGCGTCGGGGTGCACCGGAACCTCTAGAAACTTGTCCATCTTGCATAATTTCTCTGGAATGACCAAGTTGTCACAATCATCCAGAGTAGATAACACCTCCTTAAGCAGTGCGCGGAGATGTTCTAATTTAAATTTAAATGTCACAACATCAGGTTCAGCTTGTTGAGAAATTTTTCCTGAATCTGAAATTTCCCCATGGCCACTTCAGATTGGTGTGAGGGTATGACAGAAAAATTATCATCAGCGCCCTCCTGCTCTTCAGTGTTTAAAACAGAGCAATCGCGCTTTCTCTGATATGCAGGCATTTTGGATAAAATATTTGCTATGGAGTTATCCATTACAGCCGTCAATTGTTGCATGGTAATAAGCATTGGCGCGCTAGATGTACTAGGGGCCTCCTGCGTGGGCAAAACTGGTGTAGACACAGTAGGAGATGATGTAGTATCATGTCTACTCCCCTCATCTGAGGAATCATCTTGGGCAATTTCATTATCTGTGGCAGTACTGTCCTTACTTTGTTTGGACACTATAGCACAATTATCACACAATTTTGAATGGGGAGACACATTGGCTTTCATACACATAGAACATAGCTTATCCGAAGGCACAGACATGTTAAACAGGCTTAAACTTGTCAATAAAGCACAAAAAACGTTTTAAAACAAAACCGTTACTGTCTCTTTAAATTTTAAACAGAGCACACTTTATTACTGAATATGTGAAAAAGTATGAAGGAATTGTTCAAAATTTACCAAAATTTCACCACAGTGTCTTAAAGCATTAACAGTATTGCATACCAATTTTCAGAGCTTTAACCCTTAAAATAACGGAACCGGGCGGAGCCTAGGCAAGCTTAATGGAGGACGCATCTGCCTAGAGCTCCGGGTTCACTCAGCACAACAAATAGATTTTTAGCAATCTAAACTTTTCCAAATGACCAATAACCTTCACCGGACTTCTATCAAAGTGGCTAGGTGCATTATTGCTGACCAAACTCGGTTAATTATAAGAGCCGACAGTGAACTAATGCATCCGCTTCATATCAGACTATGGCAGATTTAGAAGGACACTGGAAATGAAGCCCTGGTCAGAGTAAGCCCTCCGCGGTGAAACTACACAAAATTTACAATCCGGCAGCTATTGCAGGGGAAGCCAGCAACACATGTCAGCTTCTAGACGGAGGGGAGAGAAACTTATAAGGAGCCGCCATCTTAACGGCGCTGCCACGTGGCAACTTAATCAGCCCTCAATGTTGATTTCAGGTGAGCAGGAAAAAAGTTTAACATCACGACATAAGTGAACTGGCTCACACAGTGTCTCAGGGTCGCCCAGTTGTAAAATATAATAGCTTACAGGGAGCCGAAAGACCCGACACACGCTGAGTAATGGCGGATTAAATAGAAACCCAGGGGTAAAGCTCCGGTCACCAAGAATAGATACGACATAATTAAACAGAGGATAAACGGCCCAACAAGCAAGAAAGGGATGTAAAAGGCACATAATCCAGCTTCAGAAAAGTGGTTAAAGAAACAGGTAATAAAATACTTTATCTATGCGATGCTACCACGTGACAAACGACACAGTTCAATTTGCTGAACACAGACAACTCATGTACTGCTAAATACAATGCAAGCAAGAATACTAGTTCACTACTGAATTACCTCACCTCATCAGAGAGGAAAGAGCAGGAGGTGCCACTTAGAAGACATAATAAGTTACTCTATATATATCACTCTGCGAAAAGGTCACATTTAAAAGTATGAGCAAAACATAAATAAATGGGACTTTTCATACCCTGATTTAATCTCTGCATAGCTCTAAAGCAAAAGCATGATAAGGGAGTGATTAAACTTTGTGTGCCTAATATAGCCACCAGTCAAGAATCCAGCCACGCAAGATAAAGGGTTTCAGTACAAATTCTCAATAGCCTTTCTCACACAGTCTACACTACTTCCCAGAGGCTACATAACTTACTTGAACAGCCATCAAAATACAAAATGTCAGTTAGAAGACAGAATAAAACTGGAACCACAAGCAAACCTGCAGTAGCTGACATTTTTCTTAAAAGCCAAAGAGGAGAAAAGCCTCCAGAAAAGAACAATAATATCTCTGAAGATGAGATGGAGGAAGACACTGAGACTACTCCCATAGAAACTATGGACACCCCTGTAACTTTAAAGGATATACAAAATCTCGTATGTAAACAAGACATTACTAACATATTTGATAAGATGTGGGCAAAGATGGATGCACTCCAAAACACGGTCACAAACAGCCTTACTGAAATCAAACATGACATAACAGAGTTGGGTTGTAGGCTGGAAACCCTTGAAGAAAACGAAGAGACAGTAAAAGAAGACATCACATCTATCAATCAACATCTAGCTGACCATCAACGGGAATTAACAGATATTAATGACAAACTGGAGGATTTGGAGAACAGGAGTCGAAGGTGTAATATCCGTTTGAAAGGCATACCAGAAACAATCATTTCCTCAGAACTCCGTAATTATTTGATACATCTATTTCAAAATATTACAGGCTCATCAGAAGAAGGGAAATTTCAAATTGAGAGAGCTCATAGAGCTCTAAGACCGAAACCCAAAGACTCTGATCCCCCCAGAGATGTCATAGTCAAATTCCTCCGTTTCCAAGAAAAAGAAGAGGTCATGGCAGCTTCTAGGAAAAATCTGACATTCAAATACCAAGGAACAATCATTCAATTCTTCCAGGACCTATGTATTAAGACCCTCCAGAAGAGGTTTGCTTTACGCCCACTGACTCAATTACTGAGGAAAAATCAAATTCAGTACAGATGGGGTTTCCCCTTCGCCCTATTTATACAACATGAGGGCAGCACCACATCCATCAGAGAGAAGCAAGACATTCCAGAGATTTGTCAACGTCTAAAGATAGACTGCCCAGAAATTCCAGACAGTTCTCAAGACAACATTAAAGTCCGCTCACAGAATCCAGGTGGTTCAAATCAACCGAATCGCTGGACCAAAGTCTCCAAAAGGAAACAGAAGAGTTGAGAGACTCTAGAGACTCTGTAAAATGTTTAATACCATGGTGTGGTAACTATATCTTTGCCTGCTCCTAGACGAGTGAAATTTTTATGTGAATAAAGATTTTAGCAGTTATATCCAAACAACAATTTAGTTATCCTACCAAGAAGAGGTTGAGGGGTAAGGCTTCATGGGTCTAGCTAACCTTAGATCTTGCTCCCTCCATACTATCTTCTAGTCCGGACCAATAGATGTAATACACTAACATCTATAGATAGGTCACCATATTTTCAGATTTATATATTTTGAGATTGCTTAAGTTTATACATAACGTCACATTGTGCTGTGATTTGCAGATAGTTAGGAAATTGCAAATTTATTACAACACACAAGTGTTGCATTATGTTCTTTATTGTTTGATTATTTATGTTTGTTAAATGTTTGGTTTTGTTTTTTCTTTTCAAACTCTGTCGAGCAGTGGTCCAGAAAGTTTCTCCAGGCCAAAGAAGTTCAGGAGTCAAGGGCAGACATCCCTCAAATTAAAGTCAGGTGTAATATTCAGGTACGAGGAGATGGGGTGGTGGTGATGGTAAATGGATCCTAAGATACAGATAATTTCACATAACGTTAGAGGCCTCAATACCAATACAAAGAGAAAAATAGCACTCACCCAATATAGCACTATGAACGCCAAAATTATCTTTCTACAGGAAACTCACTTCACACACAACCAAATCCCTAAACACTGGAGTAGACACTACACGCAACATTTTCACTCCACAACCGACACTAAAAAAAGAGGGGTAACTATTCTCCTACACAACTCCCTCCCATTTATTAAAGAAGAGGTGATAAAAGACAAAGAGGGTAGATACCTCATTGTGAGAGGAACCATTCAAGACACTCAGATAACACTCTGCAACATCTATGCGCCTAACGAACAACAACACACATTCTTCACTAAACTCTCACACTTGTTAACACAATGGTCTCAAACCTTGATGATTGTGGCAGGAGACTTCAATGTAAATCTAAAGACATTGAGGGAAACTAGCACCGTCAGACTAACAAACAAACAATGTAGATTAAACTCTATTACTAAAATCATTAGAGAAACACTAGAATCACATAATGTGATTGACTCCTGGACTTCCCTATATGGCCAGACGACTGATCATACTTATTACTCACCTGCCCACAAAATTTACACTAAACTCGATTACATTTTTATTAGTCAGTTAATGTTACCTAGTCTAATCTCCTCGTCTATCCATGCATCAGTTTGGTCAGATCACTCAATCATTCAAATACAATTGAGAAGCTTCACTGATGTACACAGACAAAAATCTTGGACGTATGACCCCACACTATTAAAACAACCAGACATATTCAATAGAATCCTCAATAATCTTAAAGAATATTGGAGGTTTAACGTTTCTCCTTCAATCAAACCGGTACTGACCTGGGCGGCCCACAAACCTTATATTAGGGGTTTGCTCATAAAAGAGAAAAACTTGTTCTTAAAGAAGACCAGATTACTGACAACAACACTACAACAGGAAATAGAAGAATTAGAAAAGACACACAGACTCACACTATCCAATCAGACCCTGATCACACTGAACAATAAAAGAAAAGAACTCAATAAAATTTTAACCGACAACTCCATGAGAGCTATTAGCAAACTGAAAACGTACTACTTTCTGCACGCAAACAAACCAGATAGATTTTTAGCCAATAAATTAAGAGAGAAAACCAAATCCTTCACAATCACACAACTACAAAAACCAGACGGCGCTCTGACTTCCCACCCACGAGAGATTGTAGAATGCTTTGCCCAATACTACGAGGCCCTTTATGACGGGAGGAAGGTTTCACATTCACCACAGACAACACAACTCAGACAATCACTCCTAGAATCAGCAAAGCTCCCGAGACTAAACGAACAAGACTCAAAAACCCTAGATGCAGAGATCACATTGGCGGAAATAGCTTCTGCCATTAAAGTACTTAAGATAGGTAAAGCGGCGGGACCAGACGGGTTTCCTGGAGATTACTTTAAATTGTTTAAAACAGATCTATGCTCCCATCTTCATAAGTTTTGCAATGATGCCTTAAGTGGTACTCCAATCCCCTCTGAACTACTTCAGGCGAAAATTATTGTAATCCCCAAACCGGGAAAAGACCCCAAAATAACCTCCAATTACAGGCCAATCTCATTGATCAACCAAGATGTAAAGATTTTTACCAAAATCTTGGCAAACAGACTTAAACACCTTTTGCCCTCATTGATCCATCCGGATCAGGTGGGCTTTATTAAAGACCGTGAAGCACCGGATAATGTCCGCCGCACAGTAGCCCTGGTCGAATATTTAAAAGAAACAAAAACGCCTTCTCTGCTCCTTTCCTTGGACGCAGAGAAGGCGTTTGATAGGGTAGACTGGATATATATGATGGAGGTCTTAGAACACTTGGGATTTGGTGACAAATTTATAGGGGCGGTTAAAAATATATACTCTAATCCAAAAGCTACAATCAGAGCGGCGGGATACCAATCTAGAACGATCCAAATTTTGAATGGTACACGCCAGGGATGCCCTCTTTCACCACTTTTGTTTGCGTTATGCGTGGAGCCATTGGCTGCATGCATTCGGAATTCAAAGGATATCCATGGTGTTAGATTGAACAAAGGAGAATTTAAATTATCCTTATTTGCTGATGACATCCTGCTAACACTTTCTAAACCCACGCTTTCTCTACCCAATCTTTACAAGGTTTTAGACGAGTTCTCTCGAATTTCTGGCTTCAAAATAAATTCTGATAAGTGTGAGGCACTCCCACTACAGCTTCCAGCTCAAACACGGAAACTAATAGAAACTAATTTTGATTTTAAATGGGCCAATCACGCTATTAAATACCTGGGAATATATATCACTGACACCCTGGATACCCTGTATAAAGCTAACTACACACCGCTCATCAAAAACATAAGGACTGATCTAAACAAATGGAGAAAAGGAGGTTTCTAGTGGGTGGGAAGACAAGTAGCAATTAAAATGAATGTTCTACCTCGTCTACTGTACCTGTTTAGAGCCCTCCCTATCAGGATACCACTAAAAGATTTAGATGACCTACAGACTGAGATCCTCAGATTTATTCGAGGCCATAAAACATCCAGAATACCTGCTAACTTATTCAAATTGCACAAACAACTAGGGGGAATAGGGATACCTAATTTACGCGACTATTACCAGGCTGCTAGATTAGCACAAAGCACACTACTAGGGAAAGACTGTAGCAATATGACATGGCCAAATATTGAGGCGGAAGTTGGAGGCTATAACAACCCAGGAGAAATTCTTTGGTCTCACACAAATACTAAACTTCAACCTTTAGCCAAACTTAAAACCACGGAATACACTAAAACAATATGGAATTCGCTGACTAAAACACTGAAACTAATTCCACCACATACAACCATATTACCACTGGGTATGTTGATACCACTAGAATTTCGAAATCAGCTGTCTAAATGGGAAAACAAGGGTCTATACCGGGTGGCAGACTTCTTGGACAAAGGGAAAATACTGACTTATCTACAACTAAGGGACAAAATTAGCCCCAATACATTACAATGGTTCTTGTACCACCAAATATCACACACGATCCATAAATATAGGCAAAATACTCCCTCCAACCCAAACACCATCCTGGAACTAATCATTTTATCGCCAGGTAAAAACAAAAAAATGATTTCAAAACTATACCTAGCTATTCAAAAAGCGAAAAACCTTAAAAAACAAAACCTACACATTCTATGGGAACAAGATCTAGATATAACATATAATGATGAGGAATGGGAACAAATATTCTTCTCGCTGGGTAAAAGTCTAGTAGGGGCTGATCTCATTGAAAACGCATTAAAAACGGCATACAGATGGTACCTAACACCAATAAAAACTTCACATTATACCCCACAGAATAATAGATTATGCTACCGAGGTTGTGCAGGATTAGGCACCTATTTACACATGTGGTGGGAGTGCCCGAAGGTTAGACCTATTTGGGATAAGCTATCTCATTTGATCAAGTCCACATTAGATGACTCATTCACACTCTCAGCTGCTAAAGCTTTGCTCCACATTCCACTAGAGTCACTAAATTCGGCCACTAACAAATGGGTAAATATAGTATGCACAGCTACTAGATTATGCATAGCTAGAAAATGGAAAGAAGGTACTCTGGAATGGAGTGAAATACTTGAAAAAATTGAGAATATCTACACTATGTTTGAATCAGTAGCTTGGATGCAGGGTACTTCTGCAAGCTTTCAAAATATCTGGATCCATTGGATAATGAAAAGGCATATATAGGGTGAGATGTCTGAACCAAATCTTTGGAAATATTTTTAGGCTAAGAGGAACATGCTTTATTAGCTTACAAAAAGGCGACACTGCTTGACGGAAAGAGTTAACAGTTAGTAGTTAGACCAAGTTAAGTGGTCTATTGTTCAGGGGGATGGGTGGGTAAGGAGGGTGGGATATTTGTTCATTTGAAGAAGGGGACAAAACTAGCAACCCATGGGTAAATGTTCCTAAAATAAAGGGGAAAAGTATACTCTACAAAAACAATATGTATCATTGTACTCAAATGAATAGTAACATATCTTATTGTAATGATATACATTGTGACTGTGTTGCATTTTTGTTATGACTCCTCAATAAAAATTATTTCAACTAAAATAACGGAACCGGAGCCGTTTACAATTTAACCCCTATACAGTCCCAGCTACAGCCTTTGCTGAGACCTAACCAAGCGCAGAGGGGAATACGATACCAAATGACGCCTTCTAGAAACTTTTCCAACTACTTTCAGGCCCTCACACATGCATCTGCATGTCTTGCTCTCAAAAACAACTGCTCAGTAATGGCGTGAAAATGAGGCTCAGCCTACAACTGGGAAGGCCCTTCCTGACTAGAAAAGGTGTCTAACATAGTGCCTGACGTTAAAAAACGTTCCCCAAGTTTATAAGTGTGAATTATCAACATAAACATATATAAAATGTCCAAATAAAGCAATCGATTTAGCCCATAAAAGTGTCTACCAGTTTTATAGCCCATATTAAGCCCTTTATTCTGTTTGAAAACTAAGAAAATGGCTTACCGGTCCCCATGAGGGGAAATGACAGCCTTCCAGCATTACACAGTCTTGTTATAAATATGGCTAGTCATACCTTAAGCAGAAAAGTCTGCTAACTGTTTCCCCCAACTGAAGTTACTTCATCTCAACAGTCCTATGTGGAAACAGCAATCGATTTTAGTTACTGTCTGCTAAAATCATCTTCCTCTCACAAACAGAAATCTTCATCCTTTTCTGTTTCAGAGTAAATAGTACATACCAGCACTATTTTAAAATAACTACATTTAAACACCACATACTCTTAACCATCTCCGTGGAGATGTTGCCTGTGCAACGGCAAAGAGAATGACTGGGGTGGGCGGAGCCTAGGAGGGACTATATGGCCAGCTTTGCTGGGACTCTTTGCCATTTCCTGTTGGGGAAGAGATATTCCCACAAGTAAGGATGACGCCGTGGACCGGACACACCAATGTTGGAGAAATTAATGTTTTGTTATATGAACTAGGTGTTGGAGGGTATTTGTAATAGGTGGTTTCAGATGAATATATGACAAGATACATACTGGCACTATTGTGTTATAGGGACTCCCATAAAAAGTAGTATTTGTAATTATTACTTGGAAGCCACCGCTGGGCTTAAACCATTGAACTCCAGAGCAGCTGGCATGTGATGACTGAATCACTGTTTGATAGCAACAGGGCTGACCGGCTGTAGCTGTGCTATAGATCTTTATCTATTGATAGAGCCTTGTATAGGGGCAAGCCCAATATAGTTTACCCAAGGATCTTACTAAGTTGAAAGCCATGTACACTGGCATTCTCAAGCATGGCATGGGTCACCATCTTGGAAGATGTAAGCTTAGATATTCAATAAGACTTGCTGGTGATGGAATATGATCTATACAAAAGATTAGCATGCTTTTTCTACATAAACAGCAAGATTATAATCATCAGGTTCTACGTGAGACAAGATTAAGGAAGCAAATATTTTTCCTACCTTAAATAATTAAATTCAACAAGTTTGTATTGTGCATATAAAAAAAATATTTTTGACAGAAAAAGGACAAGTTAAATATATTTATTTTGAATTTGACAGTGACAGCAAATGCAAGTCTATGCACAGCTGGTCTATGGGATAGAATCTCACTGGCTGATAACAAACACTCACATTGGTGGATATTAAATGATTTTCAGTACAAGAACACCTGATAATAATTACTTTTATATTCCAAGCTAAAACTAAATGGACTGTCCTATTTTTTAAATAAACTTTTTTACTGAGGAAACACAGAACTAAACAGCAGTCAGAGGAACCAAAAAATATTATAAAGGCATAGATGTAGTGATTAATGGAAGCAGAAATGAGTTACAAAACCTCACAATATATATATATATATATATATATATATATATATATATATATATATATATATATATATATATAACGTCCACAGAATGCAGGCACTCACTGGTCTTGTTAAAATGTAACAATTTATTTAGAAATCATTAAAAAGACATAACGTTTCGGCACCAATATGTGCCTTTGTCAAATGTCAACATGTAGCCAAACGAATATGCAGCACACTTAAAATCAATATGACACACAGTTAAAAACATACCCCTTTTAAAGATGTAAGCAAACTATTGCCGCCATGCCTCCACTCACGTCTTCCCATCAATGGCAATGACGTCACGTACGCACGCTACGTGCCTAGCGTGATGACGCATGGCACGGCGTTGCCATAGCGACGTCGGGAAGCCACACGCGTCAGAGTGGGGAGTGACTTGGTCACGAGTATAGAATACTATCAAAGATTACTGTGTATAATTGTTGCTAACAGCAACCAAAGCAATCCACATTATGTTAAGCGTGTTAAAAATTTGGGCATAGCGGTTTATAAACAAAACATTAATAATGTTTAGAAACATATTATTATTTGGCATATTAGTACGTAATCTGTTAAATGATTAGATCTAGTGTGTGATTTCTAGATACAAAAAACTGTCAAACTCAGAAAAAGACCAATCCAAGGGCCATCCTTAGAGAATGGGCACAGAATGCCAGAATAGACAGTAAAGAACATCAGCACAAGAAGAGACAAGGCATCTTGCCATTACTATACATAGTACATATTGCCGATGAGGACTACCGAAAACCAACAGTATTAAATGTATCACTATTGGATTTGTAACCCCTGGTGCACGCCATTAATGGATGTAACAAAAAACATAATCATAATCAGATAAATGTATGTCCAATTACATATACATTGTAACCTCATACCACCCTGGGGTACGGATAGAAACTTTTTAGTGAATAGTGAGCTATCCTTTTAGATAAGTCCGGGGCAATGCCTCTTCAGTGTGATGTTAATAGAATGGGCTGAAGTCCAGTGAGGTGTTGAGGCCTTTAGGGACCAATGTGTCCAACCTGTGGATCCACCTGCTTTCAAGCTGGAGCAGTCTGTTGGCCCTATCACCCCCTCTTGGAATGGGGGGGATATGATCAATTAACATGGACCTTATACTTGACACGGAGTGTTTCAAAGCCACACAGTGGCGTGCCACTGGCTGATCTGATTCGCCAGACTTCAATGCAGCACGAATTGCGCACCGATGGTTTGCCATCCTGTCACGGAAGGGGGTGATCGTCTTACCCACATATACGCTGGAACAAGGGCAAATCAGCATGTATATTACAAAGTTACTTTAGGAAAAAATTCATTCCCAGGGGCTTTCGTGTTAAAAATATACCGACCCTGGGTAGACAGAATGTGGAGTTCTGTAAAAGGTGGTGTTCAGTATTAAATAAATGCTCTTATGACTTGATCCTTTTGGTGATCGAGGAGGTCACCAGATTGGAGGCAAAAATCAAGGCAGAATTGGACACCATCAAAGAGCAGAGCATCCACATTCTGACTAATGATACTAGCCAGGAGTGGGTCACCAAGCTCGATGGCCTTGTAAATAAGTATCGCACTGACTTGATTAATTTCAAAAATAAGAAACTCAATAACGTTGAGAATGATTATAGAGAAAGGAGGGTGTATAGATGGCTATATGGTAAAGAGGATGGTACATACAGACGACGTAGAAATCCTAGATCTAGAAACACATTAAGCATTGTAGACAGCAGTGGGGGTGATTCTTCTGGCACTGAGGTCAGTGCCAGTAATGATCACACCCCTGCACAAGTCAATCAATCTGAACATTTTTTAGGGGTGAGTACTCGCTCAACTGCGAAACCCCCACCAATGCCCCAAGACAAAAGAGGGCAAAAAAATGCAAAACCAGGCGGGGGGGGGCACAAACCAAAATCTAAAACAGATTCGCAAGAAATAGATGTTATATTCAATCTTAGTAGTAGACCACTCAGCAGTGCTGAACGTTCTCTGCTTAATCATGGATTGTCATTTATACCTACCCCAAAACCAGATAAATTTGAACAATTAGTTGATATCCACAGATTCCAACGCCAACTTAAGTTAAAGGATCACTTTAGAGAACAGAGCCCACTGAGTGAAGGCTTTAAGAAAAAATCTACGTTTGAGCCTCCCAACACACACACATCAATTAGGAGCTATACGAGGGTACTAACCAGCAATTTGACAGAAAACACTCCCACACGTCTTTATTCTAATCTAACGTTAGCTGAACAAAAAGCTCTCACTGAACTAGGTAATGACACCTCAATTATCATCCGCCCTGCGGATAAGGGGGGTTCTATAGTTATCCTTGACTACACTGACTACCGACAGGAGGCCTTTAGACAACTGGCAGATGTGAATACTTATGTCAAATTAAAAAGCAACCCTACATCTATCTATAAGTCTGTCATTGATTCCTTCCTTCAAAATGGCCTCATAGCTGGCCATTTGAGTGAAAAGGAATATGCATTTCTCACTACTGACTACCCGGTTGTGCCCACACTATACCTTCTCCCAAAGGTCCATAAGACCTTGGTGAACCCACCGGGCAGGCCTATTGTATCTGCCCGGGGGTCTATACTTACCAACATAGCCATCTATATTGACTCACATCTTCAGAGTGTGGTTAAGAACACAGATGCTTATTTGCAGGACTCACCGAGTCTTTTGAAAATCCTGAGAGATTACTTTGATCTCCAACAGGATGACATTTTGGTCACCATGGATGTTGACAGCCTCTACACGGTGATTCCCCAAGCGGGTGGGGTGGAGGCTGTCAGGTCCATGGTGACAGGCAATGCCAATTACTTTGGACCATCCATTGAATTCCTCTGCACATTGTTATCATTTTGTTTGAACAAAAATTATTTTAAGTTTGAGGAAAGTTATTATTTACAGATTTCGGGGACTGCCATGGGTTCGAATGTGGCACCCACTTACGCCAATATCTTCATGGCATGGTATGAACGTGAACTCATGAAGCCTTTTGAGAACCCCATGGTGAAGTATTATACACGCTATATTGATGACGTATTTCTCATCTGGAGGGGTAGTGAATCGTCTTTGCACGAGTGGGTGTCACATTTGAACCTCATGGAGTCTCCTATACGTTTTAAGCTCGAATTTGATTTAAATTGTGTACATTTTCTTGATTTGAATGTGTTCAAGGTGGATGAATCAGGCAAATTGCGGTTCGGTACATCCTTGTACACTAAACCCACGGACCGCAACTCCTTATTAGATGCCAGAAGCTTCCACCCTGCACACCAAAAACAAGGTGTCATCACTTCCCAGCTCACCAGAGTTTTGAGAAATAATAGTGAGCTATCATTACGGACCACTCAGTTGGAGGAGATGGGCAAAAAATTGAGTAACAGAGGGTATGCCAGGGCTGAAATTAGCAAGACACAAGAGAGGCTGTGTATAGATGGCCCTAAAGAACAGTGCAAAACCAAACGCGAGCAGCTAAACCTGGTCACCACCTATACACCTGGTAATGAAAAGTTGACAGGAGCAGTGCGTAAACACTGGCCGGTCGTGGAGACTGATCCAACGCTACCTTTTCGGAATATGCCACCTCCGCGATTGGTCTATCGCAGAGCCAGAAATCTCAGGGACCATTTAGTTAAATCGGATCCTATTAAACACTACCACAAGGAATCGTGGCTTAAAACCTCCAAAATGGGATGTTTTCCCTGTGGCAATTGCACCACATGCAATAGCATGATTCGGGGTAATTCGTTCCAGCACCCACATTCAAACAAGAGGTACAAGATAAACCATCGTCTGAGTTGCATGAGTAACTTTGTAATATACATGCTGATTTGCCCTTGTTCCAGCGTATATGTGGGTAAGACGATCACCCCCTTCCGTGACAGGATGGCAAACCATCGGTGCGCAATTCGTGCTGCATTGAAGTCTGGCGAATCAGATCAGCCAGTGGCACGCCACTGTGTGGCTTTGAAACACTCCGTGCCAAGTATAAGGTCCATGTTAATTGATCATATCCCCCCCATTCCAAGAGGGGGTGATAGGGCCAACAGACTGCTCCAGCTTGAAAGCAGGTGGATCCACAGGTTGGACACATTGGTCCCTAAAGGCCTCAACACCTCACTGGACTTCAGCCCATTCTATTAACATCACACTGAAGAGGCATTGCCCCGGACTTATCTAAAAGGATAGCTCACTATTCACTAAAAAGTTTCTATCCGTACCCCAGGGTGGTATGAGGTTACAATGTATATGTAATTGGACATACATTTATCTGATTATGATTATGTTTTTTGTTACATCCATTAATGGCGTGCACCAGGGGTTACAAATCCAATAGTGATACATTTAATACTGTTGGTTTTCGGTAGTCCTCATCGGCAATATGTACTATGTATAGTAATGGCAAGATGCCTTGTCTCTTCTTGTGCTGATGTTCTTTACTGTCTATTCTGGCATTCTGTGCCCATTCTCTAAGGATGGCCCTTGGATTGGTCTTTTTCTGAGTTTGACAGTTTTTTGTATCTAGAAATCACACACTAGATCTAATCATTTAACAGATTACGTACTAATATGCCAAATAATAATATGTTTCTAAACATTATTAATGTTTTGTTTATAAACCGCTATGCCCAAATTTTTAACACGCTTAACATAATGTGGATTGCTTTGGTTGCTGTTAGCAACAATTATACACAGTAATCTTTGATAGTATTCTATACTCGTGACCAAGTCACTCCCCACTCTGACGCGTGTGGCTTCCCGACGTCGCTATGGCAACGCCGTGCCATGCGTCATCACGCTAGGCACGTAGCGTGCGTACGTGACGTCATTGCCATTGATGGGAAGACGTGAGTGGAGGCATGGCGGCAATAGTTTGCTTACATCTTTAAAAGGGGTATGTTTTTAACTGTGTGTCATATTGATTTTAAGTGTGCTGCATATTCGTTTGGCTACATGTTGACATTTGACAAAGGCACATATTGGTGCCGAAACGTTATGTCTTTTTAATGATTTCTAAATAAATTGTTACATTTTAACAAGACCAGTGAGTGCCTGCATTCTGTGGACGTTGTGGATTATTTTCAGCAGAGCACCGTGGCATTCAACAAATGGTGAGATTGTGCTTTCCCTCCATGGAACTGTATATATATATATATATTCATGCAAATGTTTAGTCTATTTGAATAAACAACGTTAAATATGTTTTCCTTTTTACGGAACAAAAATATTTTTTAATGTCTAAATCATGTTGAGTGCAATGTCCCTTTAAAAACAATTTTACCCATAACATAAGAACAAATACTGACAATTTCCTAATAGCCCTTACCAGTTTGTTCAGCAGTCAAATTTGAGGTGATTGATTCAAACTCACTGACATACAATTGTGGGTTATCAGATGCCTCTGACTGTAGTGTAATGGCATCCTCAGTTTTTTCACAGATTGGCAAATGCTGAAGTATCTAAAAGAGAGGCAAATACAAATGCTTTAATTAATATCTAACAGAGAAATAGGATTCAGAAAAGTTACACCAGTTATTAGTGTCAACTACAAAAGTTAAAGTTGGTATCCTAACGACTGGAAAAATGTTAGGGAGAAGGAAAATTGTTTAATGGAGAACTCAAATTCATTATCATGAACTATAAGGAAGAACAAATATAAAAGATAAACAAATATTTATTTACTTATTTTAAACATGAAAAGACAAGATTTGGTTTAATAAATTACATAGTTTTGTTATTCCCTTTGTATCCTTTTGGTCTAGGAAAACTCTCTTTGATATCTGTATTGTAATACTATGCATTCATGTAATGTATTGTACATAGGGTTGCCACCTCAGCCATGTTTTCCTGGACACTTATGAGTTACACATGCTGCAGGGTGTGCAGGGAGGAACATGTATTGTGTTTCTGGACAGCTCTATTTATATGCACGATTCATATTCCTCCCTGCACACCCTGCAGCATGTGTAACTTATAAGTGTCCAGGAAAACATGGCTGAGGTGGCAAACCTAATTGTACACCCCATGATTAATTTACTCAGCTCTTTGGAATACAGTGATGCTTCAAAAGTAAAAATATTAATAATAATTTTCTATGGCAGCTAACATCAGTCAATGCTTAAAGACAATAACTACTGTAAAAATGATAACATATGGGGGGGATTGAAAATTAAAATAAAGAATTAAGAATGAACATTTACATTGAACCACACTACTGACATAATGGCCTCTATTTATCAAGCTGTCAACCACAAATACGCTGGAATTCCGCAGCGTATTTGTGGCGAGCCTGATTCGCCTTAGTTATCAAACCCTACAGACCGGCAAAGTAGAATATAGTGACGTAACATACGATCCGCCGGACTCAGTCCGACACATATCGATGCTTACGTCACTACAGATGTTCCGAACGCAAGTTCGGCACAATCTGAGTACTTTTGCTGGTTATCAAATAACTAGTAGGTACGCTCGGCACTTTTCCGGCCCAGCGTACCTGGTTTTCAATCTGCCGCCCTAGAGGCAGCGGATACCATAGGAATCAATGGGAGTCGGAAAGCAGCGAAAGCTCATGTTCACTGCTGCCCGATATCCCATTGATTTCTATGGTAATGTCTACACCTAACACCCTAACATGTACCCCGAGTCTAAACACCCGTAATTAGCCCCCCCTACACCACCGCTACCTACATTAAATTTATTAACCCCTAAACCGCCGCTCTCAGACCCTGCCGCAACTAAATAAAGTGTTTAACCCCTAAACTGCCGCTCCCGGAGCCCACCGCCACCTACATTATATTTATTAACCCCTAATCTGCCCCCCTACACTGCCGTCACCAACATTATACATATTAACCCCTAATCTGCCCCCCTACACCGCCGCCACTATAATAAACATATTAATCCCTAAACCTAAGTTTAACCCTAAACCTAACACCCACTAACTTAAATATAAGTTAAATAAATCTAAATAAATATTCCTATAATTAACTAAATAATTCCTATTTAAAACTAAATACTTACCTATAAAATAAACCCAAAACTAGCTACAATATAACTAATAGTTACATTGTAACTAGATTAGGGTTTATTTTTATTTTACAGGCAACTTTGTATTTATTTTAACTAGGTAGAATAGTTACTAAATAGTTATTAACTATTTAATAGCTACCTAGTTAAAATAAATACAAAAGTACCTGTAAAATAAAACCTAACCTAAGTTACAATTACACCTAACACTACACTATAATTAAATAAATTCCCTAAATTAACTACAATGAATTACAATTAAATAAAATTAACTAAAGTACAAAAAAAACAAAAAACACTAAATTACAGAAAATAATAAAATAATTACAAGAATTTTAAACTAATTACACCTAATCTAATCCCCCTAATAAAATAAAAAAGCCCCCCAAAATAATAAAAAGACCTACCCTATACTAAATTACAAATAGCCCTTAAAAGGGCCTTTTGCAGGGTATTGCCCCAAAGTAATCAGCTCTTTTACCTGTAAAAAAAATTACAATACCCCCCAACATTAAAACCCCCTACCCACACACCCAACCCTACTCTAAAACCCACCCAATCCCCCCTTAAAAAAACCTAACACTAACTCCCTGAAGATCACCCTACCTTGAGAAGTCTTCACCCAACCGGGCCAAAGTCCTCAACGAAGCCGGCAGAAGAGGTCCTCCAGACGGGCAGAAGTCTTCATCCAGGCGGCATCTTCTATCTTCATCCATCCAGAGCGGAGCGGGTCCATCTTCAAGACATCCGACGCGGAGCATCCTTCCAGGCCGACGACCACCCGACGAATGAATATTCCTTTAAATGACGTCATCCAAGATGGCGTCCCTTGAATTCCGATTGGCTGATAGAATTCTATCATCCAATCGGAATTAAGGTAGGAAAAATCCTATTGGCTGAATGGGTAATAAAGGGATTATCTATATTTTTAAGCAAAGCAAATTCTGTAGTAGACTGTCCCTTTAACTCAGAGCTTGTAAAAAGCGCCCAATGATCATGCCAAAAGTATTGCCCGCGCTATTTAAATTATAAGGCATATGAAAAAAGTTCTGCCCGCGTTTAGATGCTTTGGTTAAAATATGTAATCGTCCACTTAAATTTATAGTCGCTGAGGGGTTGTGGGTATATTGTACATGAGTGTGCAATATGTTGTATGTATGCATTATACAGTAAAATACTATATTATGTATTTAAAGTAATATCCCTTAAAATACAATAGCCGCAATTTTCCCCTTTCACCAGTGCAGTTTTTCAGCTTTGCAGCTTGTAAAACCTGTTTTTTGGAATTGACAGCTTTTTTAATATTGTATTTTTAAAGCTGCTATATGTTTTCACTGTACTGTACGTTTTTTAGTTCTAATATCGCAACCGCATTGTACCAAATATGTTCAATAATAATAACAAGTTTGTTACAGTGTGGCTGCAATATTAGAAGTAAAGCCGTTCAGTACTGTCTACATTTGATACATTTCTATTATGATCACACTATTTTAATAACAAATTTGGCATAGTATTTATTTACTTATCTTTGAAATACATTTTGAAACTTCTTTCAGTTAAAATAAATAAAAAAAAGTTTGACTACAGTGTCTGTTTAATATTCAGGGTGCTTCACTAATTTTAGAAATGTTGGACTTAAAGGTACAGTTATACACAAGAATTGTTATTGTTTAAAAAGATGTATAACACCTTTACTACCCATTCCCCAGCTTTGCACAACCAACATTGTTACATTAATATACTTAATAACATTTAAACCTCTAAATGTATGCCGGTTTCTAAGCCACTATAGACAGCCTCTTGCCATGTGCTTTTTTAGTTGCTTTTCACAACAGGGGAGTGCTAGTTCATGTGAGTCATATAGATTACATTGTGCTAACGCCCGTGGGTTGTGGCAGACACTACACTAATTGGATAAAATGCAAGTCAATTGATAAAAAATAAAAAGTCATGTGATTAGGGGCTGTCAGAAAAGGCCTAGATACAAGGTAATCACAGAGGTAAGAAGTGTATTAATATAACTTTGTTGGTTATGCAAAACTGGTGAATGGGTAATAAAGGGATTATCTATCTTTTTAAACAATAACAATTTTGGAGTAAAGTGTCCCTTAATATCAGTATGTTAGAGTTGTTTAGCATCACAAAATCAGAAATCTCTTGCACTGCATTGTGTAGCCAAGTGGGAAGAAAAGAGTTAACAGATTACAAACCCGGATATAGTTGTGAATGTTCTTCATGGAGTGAAGGTGGCAGACTAACCACTGCAAATATATGACAAGGTCTTCATAAGTCACTAGGCTGACAGAATTCTTTTGACCAGTCACAAAATTTTCTCTGGCCACTGACAGTCTCTGAGCTCTCTGTACAGCATCTCTGTATTCTTTCATGATAAGACTAACTTGCTTCTGTGAAAGAAAAAAAGTATATAGTATTGTTATAACACACAAATATTAACAATAGGGTAATTATTTATATTTCTATTGCTGAAATATTGCAGGACTTTTTTATATACACGTTATATGGCTAGACACTATATGGCCAAAAGTATTTGGACACCTAGTTCCAGAGTTTCAGCCACACCCATTGCTAGCAGATACAAAAAAAAAAAAATCAGCATACAGTATCTCACAAAAGTGAGTACACCCCTCACATTTTTGTAAATATTTTATTATATCTTTTCATGTGATAACACTGAAGAAATAACACTTTGCTACAATGTAAAGTAGTTAGTGTACAGCCTGTATAACGGTGTAAATTTACTTTCCCCTCAAAATTACTCAACACACAGGCATTAATGTCTAAACCAATGGCAACAAAAGTGAGTACACCCCAAATTGGGCCCAAACTGTCAATATGTTGTGTGGCCACAATTATTTTAAAGCACTGCCTTAACCCTCTTGGGCATGGAGTTCACCAGAGGTTCACAGGTTGCCACTGGAGTCCTCTTCCACTCCTCCATGACGACATCACGGAGCTGGTGGATGTTAGAGACCTTGCGCTCCCCCACCTTCCGTTTGAGAATGCCCCACAGATGCTCAATAGGTTTTAGTCTGGAGACATGCTTGGTCAGTGCATCACCTTTACCCTCAGCTTCTTTAGCAAGGCTGTGGTCGTCTTGGAGGTGTGTTTGGGGTCATTATCTTGTTGGAATACTGCCCTGCAGCCCAGTCTCCGAAGGGAGGGGATCATGTTCTGCTTCAGTATGTCACAGTACATGTTGGCATTCATGGTTTCCTCAATGAACTGTAGCTCCCCAGTGCCGGCAGCACACATTCAGGCCCAGACCATGACACTCCCACCACCATGCTTAACTGTAGGCAAGAGACACTTGCCTTTGCACTCCTCACCTGGTTGCCGCCACACACGCTTGACACCATCTGAATCAAATAAGTTGATCTTGCTATCATCGGACCACAGGACATGGTTCCAGTAATCCATGTCCTTAGTCTGCTTGTCTTCAGCAAACTGCCTGCGGGCTTTCTTCTGCATCATCTTTAGAATAGGCTTCCTTCTGGGAGGACAACCATGCAGACCAATTTGATGCAGTGTGCGGCGTATGGTCTGAGCACTGACAGGCTGACCCCCCACCCCTTCAACCTCTGCAGCAATGCTGGCAGCACTCATACGTATATTTCCCAAAGACAACATCTGGATATCACGCTGAGCATGTGCACTCAACTTCTTTGGTCGACCATGGTGAGACCTGTTCTGAGTGGAACCTGTGAAACCGCTGTATGGCCTTGCCCACCATGCTGCAGCTCAGTTTCAGGGTCTTAGCATTCTTCTTATAGCCTAGGCCATCTTTATGTATAGCAACAATTCTTTTTTTCAGATCCTCAGAGAGTTCTTTGCCATGAGGTGCCATGTTGAACTTCCAGTGACCATTATTAGAGCGATAACACCAAATTTAACACACCTGCTCTTCATTCACACCTGAGACCTTGTAACACTAATGAGTCACATGACACCGGGGAGGGAAAATGGCTAATTGTGCCCAATTTGGACATTTCCACTTAGGGGTGTACTCACTTTTGTTGCCAACGGTTTAGACATTAATGGCTGTGTGTTGAGTCATTTTGAGGGGACAGCTAATTTACACTGTTATACCGGCTGTACACTCACTACTTTACATTGTAGCAAAGTGTCATTTCTTCAGTGTTGTCACATGAAAAGATATAATAAAATATTTACAAAAATGTGAGGGGTGTACTCACTTTTGTGAGATACTGTATATACATGAAATAATAAACAATAATAAACACTGTACAAATAAACAAACACTGGACAATGGGTTGTACTAAAGAACTCAGTGACTTTAAACGTGGCACTGTCATATGATGCCACCTTTACCACAAGTCAGTTTGTGAAATGTCTGCCATACTAGATCCTCCCAGGTCAACTGTAAGTGCTATTATTGTGAAAAGTTTGGTGGAGTTGGAATAATGGTCTGGGGATCACTGATGTTTTGTGGTTGCTTTGCTGCTTCAGGCACTGGATGTCTTGACTGTGTGCATGGCATTATGAAATCCGAAGACTACCAAATAATTCTGTGGTGCAATGTAGGGCCTAGTGTCAGAAAGTTGGGTCTCTGTCAGAGGTCATGGGTTTTACAGCAAGACACCCAAAGTACACGTCAAACAGCACCCAGAAATGGTTAAAGAAAAAGCGCCGGAGAGTACTGAACTGGCCAGTAATGAGTCCAGATCTCAATCCCATAGAGCACCTGTATAGAGATCTCAAAACAGCAGTTGGAAAAAGGAACCCTTCCAATCTGAGAGACCTGGAGCAGTTGGCAAAAGAAGAGTGGTCCAAAATTACAGCAGAGAGGTTTAAGAAACTCATTGATGATTACATGAAGAGATTGATTTCAGATATTTTTTCCAAGGGGTGTGCTACCAGATATTCAATTGAGGGTGCCAATAATTTTGTTGAGTCCATTTTTGGAGTTTTGCGTGGAATGTGTCAGATTTGGCTTTTTTTTCTCCACTTTTTTTGTGTCATATCAATACAAACAAAATAAATAAACATGAGAATGCCTAAACATTTGTAATTGCAACAATTTTCTGGGCGAAGTGGTGCCTTATATGACAGAAATGCAAGGGTGCCAATATTTTTGGCCATGACTGTATATATATATATATATATATATATATATACACACACACACCTATATGGAACACCTCTATTTGAAGCACTGAGTACATCATCAGTGAATTAATTTACTTCTCTGTCTCTCTCTGGCAAGCAGTAGGAGAGCTAAGTTGCTAGTGATTAAAGCTATATGAAGCAACCTGCTAGGCACATAGTTGAACGATCAGAAGGGAGATATGTGTGTTTGCAGAGCGCTTATATGTGATTTTCACTGGGATCTGATTGCTTAATGGTTAAAATCCTCACCTTGAGACCCAAATCACAAGTGCCCACACACGCGTGTGCAGACACTCACACACATACACATACAAACACAGACACATACAAACACACGCGCGTGCACGCGCACACATACACGCACACATGTACACACACGTGCACACGCACACACACAAATACTTCTTTATCCCACCTGCTACTTATAGTTTCATCTAAATACTACAGAATGACCAAGTTGCTGATTGAACAACTTGCAACATTCCACAAGCTAAAGTACTTATAGTAAAGTAATATACTTTCAAAATCAGGACAAGCAAATCTAATTTGATTTTCTTAGTAAACAATTTATTTTTTTTTATTATAAATTGACAGTGTGGAGTATCTATATTTAAAATCAGTAGCTATATTAAACGGGATCTTAAAAAAATATATAAATTAAATATTAGCTAGTTGTGTATATGTTCTACAGCTCCTCACCTGGTAAAAGGGATAGCATTGTTCCATGATACTAGTGTGCCGACAAAATCTCTTCCATCGTAGCATGTGCAAGTATTTACTGCGGACCAAGTGATGAATTCTGTCTGTGTAAAACTAGACCAATACAAGAAGCATATGATTAAATAATGAGGGCTGAAAGTAAATCTAAGGACATTTCATTTTTTCAGTACCACTTACAGCAATGCTGTAATTCTTCACGCCGATAGAGTAATATCTTTTTTAGGGGTCACCAAAACAGAACCATTGAAAGTATTATGATTTTATGTTGAACAAAGGTTGTAGTTGTTAGTAAATTTTTCACCACACACACACACTTTATATTAACAATGGTGTGCAACCCAGGATTGTATTTAAACTAGTGAAATAATGTGGCATATGGTTACAAGTAAATGATAATAAATAGCTATACAAAGATAATATTTTATGATGATAGCTAATATTCTGAGAAACTAAAAGCATTTTGAACAGTATTTTTAAAATAACTATAAAATGAAAAAGGACAGCAGTTTGCTATGCAAAAAAAGGACAAAGTTTACATATAACTGCTGTATAATCTTTAGGAAGCTCTACCTGGTGAAGTAGAAGTGGTATATTTTCCGCTTTGTATTCTCTTCTTAAGCAGCTCTCTAGCTCTCTCGCCATGACATCTGCCTGGATGATCACAGGTTTTACACCGGCTACCTGCAAGGAAAGGGGACCCATATTACCACTGGCTCACCCAATACTGAACAGTTTTTATTAAAAAGCGAAAGTTAAAAGCACAAAACCGTATGGATTGTGTACAAACTACAGGGATGAACACATTTTAAACAACAATAAACATATATTAGATAGTTTAGATGTGTGATGGCTTAACAAAATATATGGTCCTAAATTACAAGTGGAGCATAAATAGTGGAGCTGACCCATTTGTCTTGAGAAAGTCTGCGCAAGGACAGACGAAACGCGTAGACAGGATCTAAGTGTTGCAGCTGTACCCTTATCTGCATTGTGGTACTTACGTGACAGCAGCTTTTACCTGGACTGTGGATAGAGATAAGGCGGGTTTGTAGCCGACCATCAGAAGAGCCGCAATAAGTCGCACATGAACACTTATTGTTGTTAGAGTAGTTTTTATCACTTCTGTCTAGTAAGTGCATATGGTTATGGGCTTTAATAAATTTGTATCTACTTTACTTTGAATCGAGGATGCGCTTTTTTGCTCTTATTTTGTAGCGTAGTGGTACGCTAACATTGCTAGAGCACAATCCATAGCGCTCCCATATTACAAGTTGAAAGTAAAGCGTTAGTGCTCGAACAAAAGCCTCAAAAGCTCTAACATCTTAAGGTCATATGACTAAAACCCTCCCCTGATAGACTTCTACCAGGGGTTCACTAAAAAACTCAGGTTCTGGCTTTCGCTCGAGCACTAAACCAAAGATGTGCTAGCAAAAAAGAAGAAATTGTGTTATTTACAAAGTCTTTAATTATATTTTAAATTATATATATATATATATATATATATATATATATATATATATATATATATATATATATATAAGAAGCAAGAAATCCCCAAAGGAGGGCAACATAGAGGCCAAAGCTACATCCAAGGTCAGTTCAAAACCAGTTTATTGGCAGAGTGCAGGTACAGAGGTGAAGCCAGGACATTAACACCTGACGCGTTTCGCACATGCGCTTCATACATATATATATATATACACACACACACACAGTATATATATATATATATATATACAACACACAGAGAAAACCCAGCACTCACTTACAAGCTCTCAGCTAAGATTTAAAAGCAAAAATGGAAAGGTTAGTCACCGCATCTGGCCAAATGGGACAAGCTCAGGTACCACGTCAAGGTCCTCTCCAATACCTGAGACCCTAAAACAGCCACACAATGCAAGCTTTCAAATCCAAACAAACTGAAAACAAGGGAAGGGTGCACAGGAATATGTAACCACCCTAGACATATACAAAACACGGAAGGGAACTGCACTCTCATACCGGACCGGGTACACATCCCATGACCCTGCAACATGCTCAGCCCTGGGTGCCACTGGCACTCACAGGAAGCTGTGCTGTCCACAGAGCCACAAGCAGTTAACCCCAGACAGGTCTGGGTGCAAGAACCATAGGGAAAATTACAAAACAAATTAATACAACACACAGAGAAAACCCAGCACTCACTTACAAGCTCTCAGCTAAGATTTAAAAGCAAAAATGGAAAGGTTAGTCACCGCATCTGGCCAAATGGGACAAGCTCAGGTACCACGTCAAGGTCCTCTCCAATACCTGAGACCCTAAAACAGCCACACAATGCAAGCTTTCAAATCCAAACAAACTGAAAACAAGGGAAGGGTGCACAGGAATATGTAACCACCCTAGACATATACAAAACACGGAAGGGAACTGCACTCTCATACCGGACCGGGTACACATCCCATGACCCTGCAACATGCTCAGCCCTGGGTGCCACTGGCACTCACAGGAAGCTGTGTTGTCCACAGAGCCACAAGCAGTTAACCCCAGACAGGTCTGGGTGCAAGAACCATAGGGAAAATTACAAAACAAATTAATACAACACACAGAGAAAACCCAGCACTCACTTACAAGCTCTCAGCTAAGATTTAAAAGCAAAAATGGAAAGGTTAGTCACCGCATCTGGCCAAATGGGACAAGCTCAGGTACCACGTCAAGGTCCTCTCCAATACCTGAGACCCTAAAACAGCCACACAATGCAAGCTTTCAAATCCAAACAAACTGAAAACAAGGGAAGGGTGCACAGGAATATGTAACCACCCTAGACATATACAAAACACGGAAGGGAACTGCACTCTCATACCGGACCGGGTACACATCCCATGACCCTGCAACATGCTCAGCCCTGGGTGCCACTGGCACTCACAGGAAGCTGTGCTGTCCACAGAGCCACAAGCAGTTAACCCCAGACAGGTCTGGGTGCAAGAACCATAGGGAAAATTACAAAACAAATTAATACAACACACAGAGAAAACCCAGCACTCACTTACAAGCTCTCAGCTAAGATTTAAAAGCAAAAATGGAAAGGTTAGTCACCGCATCTGGCCAAATGGGACAAGCTCAGGTACCACGTCAAGGTCCTCTCCAATACCTGAGACCCTAAAACAGCCACACAATGCAAGCTTTCAAATCCAAACAAACTGAAAACAAGGGAAGGGTGCACAGGAATATGTAACCACCCTAGACATATACAAAACACGGAAGGGAACTGCACTCTCATACCGGACCGGGTACACATCCCATGACCCTGCAACATGCTCAGCCCTGGGTGCCACTGGCACTCACAGGAAGCTGTGCTGTCCACAGAGCCACAAGCAGTTAACCCCAGACAGGTCTGGGTGCAAGAACCATAGGGAAAATTACAAAACAAATTAATACAACACACAGAGAAAACCCAGCACTCACTTACAAGCTCTCAGCTAAGATTTAAAAGCAAAAATGGAAAGGTTAGTCACCGCATCTGGCCAAATGGGACAAGCTCAGGTACCACGTCAAGGTCCTCTCCAATACCTGAGACCCTAAAACAGCCACACAATGCAAGCTTTCAAATCCAAACAAACTGAAAACAAGGGAAGGGTGCACAGGAATATGTAACCACCCTAGACATATACAAAACACGGAAGGGAACTGCACTGTAAATGAGCTACGTAGTAAGGGAGAATTAATTAAATAGGGGGAAAAAAGAGAAGAGGTGAATGTGGGGGTAACAGAGAGCTCCTTGCCCCATAATGCCTTGCGGTATAAGGTGTAATAAGAAGTTGCTTTAAACTAATATTGGGACAGCAAGTAGCTAAGCAGTATGTAAACAGCAAAAACATTTTAAATTACCAGCAACCCTTTTTTTAAGATCATCTCTCGTTCTTTCCTGAAGTAAAATATGTCCTTTGGTATTGGAACAGAGCTATAAAAAGAGAAAAGGTTTATTATTAAAGGGACAGTCAAGTCCAAAAAAAACTTTCATTTTTCAAATAGGGCATGTAATTTTAAACAACTTTATAATTTACTTTTATCAAGAATTTTGCTTTGTTCTCTTGGTATTCTAGTTGAAAGCAAACCTAGGAAGGCACATATGATAATTTCTAAGCCCTTGAAGACCGCCTCTATTTTATTTACTTTTCACAGCAGGGGAGAGCAAGCTCATGTAGGCCATATAGATAGCATTGTGATCACGCCCGTGGCTAGTGGCAGACACTGCACTAACTGGCTAAAATGCAAGTCAATAGATAATAACTAAAAGTCATGTGATTAGGGGCGGTCAGAAGATGCTTTGATACAAGTTAGTCACAGAAATAAAAAGTGTATTAATATAACAGTGTAGGTTTTGCGAAACTGGGGAATGGGTAATAAAGGGGATTATCTATCTTTTTAAACAACAAAAATTCTGGTGTTGACTGTCCCTTTAAATATAATTATATACAGCACATGGTATTTTTATGATAAGACAGAGCAGATGTTGTCTTATTACGCAAATACAGCTGTTCTACAAATACCTGGAAAAAAACAAAACAAAGATTTGGTTTCAGAAAAATCCTAATTTTACATACAGCAGCATAACTAGAATCTGCTGGGTCCTAGTGGCCTTCCACTGTTTGCCAAATTCCTAACACGTTCACACACTATATATGTCTAATGTAGATGTATATTTATTGCCAGACTTTTGTTGTCTGTGTTTCAATAAAAGAAATAAAGCATGTAGGCAAATATTGTGTATAAGAGACTTAAAGAACAGTGCAATGCTACCAGCCATACACAGAATGACAAGCACAAGCTAGAAAATACTGACGGAGATTGACAGATAAAAAAACTAAAAAAAGATTGAGACTGTTACTGACATAGACAGACATGCAGACAGGCACTGAGATGCTACTTTGGCAGACAGCAGTATAATGCATGTTTAAACGTAAAGTGACATACAGAGACAACAAGCCAGCAGTCTTAAAACTTGATAAATATAAAAAGTAAAGAAGAGATTCAGGAATTTGCATCCTGAATGATTCCAGAAATGAAAACAGAAAAACATGAAATTCAACAATAACCTTCCTGTTGTATATTTTATTACCAACATTCCTTAATGGCCTCACCAGCCTGTAATACACATTAAAGGGACAGTAAAGTCAAAATGAAACATTCATGATTACGATAGAGTATGCAATTTTAATCAACTTTCAAATTTACTTATATTGTGAATTTTGTATAGTTCCCTTGCTATTCTATGTTAAAGAGTAATCAGGAGTGTGCATGTGTCTTTAGCCATCTAGCAACACTGTTTGCAACAATATTTATAGCAATGTTATACATAGTTGCAAACACTGCAGTCATAGAGTATCTGTAGCATTCTAGGCAGCATTGTTTGCAACTACATATTACATTGCTATAAACATTGTTGCAAATACTGCTGCCAGATGGCTAAAGACATGTGCAGATAGGATCTCACATAGGATTATTCTTTAAAGGGACAGTTAACACGAAGGGCGAGATTACATATGCGGCGTCACCCGCAAAAGCAGGCGTTGCCGTTTTTCTTGTCGGGTATTGCTATCACATATACGGTGCCGCATATAAATGCGGTGCGTATATTTCACCCGACGCCCGTAAATTTTACTCCCATAAGATAACATAGAACCGCAGCGCAAATCTGTATCACATATTCAGCGCAAGGACTTACGCGGCGAAAATGGAGAAATTTTACTCTATTTTCACCTCACCACACTAAGGCAGGCGCAGCAAGCCTTATGCTAAAAATGTAAACAACGTAACTCCCGTAACTCCCTGAAAATATGAACTAACACCTAACGCATGTGCAATATCTACCTGTCAACCGCAATCCCCCACCGCAATAACTAATAAAGTATATTAACCCCTAATTCGCAATATGCCTAATTAAACAATTAACCCCTAATCCACCAAACCCCCACATCGCAATCTATTTATAAACCCCTAATCCGTCAACCCCCACATCGCAAAGTATCTTATAAACATATTAACCCCTAATCTGCCAAACCCCCACAACGCAAGAAACCCAATAAATCTATTAACCCCTAAACTGCCAAACCCCCACAACGCAATAAACCTAATACATCTATTAACCCCTAATTCGCTAAACTCCCACAACACAATAAACTAATAAATCTATTAACACTAAAAAAACTAAACTACCCATTGCCCCTAAAGGGGCATTTGTAAGGGCATTCAGCTCTTTTACAAGTGCCCATTAAATCCCTAATCTAAAAAAAAAAAAGCCTAAATCTAACCCACAAAAAGGTACTCACGGTTCCTGAAGTTTGGCGGTGAAGTCTTCTTCCAGGCGGTGAAGTCTTCTTCCATGCGGGGACCTCTTCTTTCTTCATCCAGGACCAAGCTGGCATGGAGATGACCACGGAACTGTAGACCGGCGACCGCGGAATTGAAGACTGGCGACCGTGGAGCCATGGAGCATGGAGAATCCTCTTCATACGATCACCGATGTACACTGACTATTGAATGCAAGGTACCCGTTTAAATATGGGGTACCTTGCATTCCTATTGGCTGAAAAAATCAAATTCGGCCAATAGGATAAGAGCTACTCAGTAGCTCAAATCCTATTGGCTAATTCAAATCATCCAATAGGATTTGAGTAGCTCTCATCCTATTGGCTGATTTTGAATTTTTCAGCCAATAGTAATGCAAGGTACGCCATATCTAAATGCGTACCTTGCATTCAATAGTCAGCGTATGGCGGTGATCATACGAAGAAGATTCTCCACGCTCCATGGCTCCACGGTCGCCGGTCTTCAGTTCCGCGGTTGCTGGTCTTTAGTTCCGTGGTCATCTCCGCTCCATGCCGGCTTAGTCTTGGATAAAGAAAGAAGAGGTCCCCGCTTGGAAGAAGATGTCGGCCGCTTGGAAGAAGATGTCGGCCGCTTGGCAGAAGACTTCACCGCCGGACTTCAGGAACCGTGAGTACCTATTTGGAGGTTAGACTTAGGCTTTTTTTATTTTTTGAGGGTTTGGTTTTTTAGATTAGGGATTTAATGGGCACTTGTAAAAACATAATTTATGCTTACCTGATAAATTCCTTTCTTCTGTAGTGTGATCAGTCCACGGGTCATCATTACTTCTGGGATATTACTCCTCCCCAACAGGAAGTGCAAGAGGATTCACCCAGCAGAGCTGCACATAGCTCCTCCCCTCTACGTCACTCCCAGTCATTCGACCAAGGACCAACGAGAAAGGAGAAGCCAAGGGTGTAGTGGTGACTGGAGTATAAATTAAAAAATATTTACCTGCCTTAAAAAACAGGGCGGGCCGTGGACTGATCACACTACAGAAGAAAGGAATTTATCAGGTAAGCATAAATTATGTTTTCTTCTGTTAAGTGTGATCAGTCCACGGGTCATCATTACTTCTGGGATACCAATACCAAAGCAAAAGTACACGGATGACGGGAGGGATAGGCAGGCTCTTTATACAGAAGGAACCACTGCCTGAAGAACCTTTCTCCCAAAAATAGCCTCCGAGGAAGCAAAAGTGTCAAATTTGTAAAATTTGGAAAAAGTATGAAGCGAAGACCAAGTTGCAGCCTTGCAAATCTGTTCAACAGAGGCCTCATTCTTGAAGGCCCAAGTGGAAGCCACAGCTCTAGTAGAATGAGCTGTAATTCTTTCAGGAGGCTGCTGTCCAGCAGTCTCATAAGCTAAACGTATTATGCTACGAAGCCAAAAGGAAAGAGAGGTAGCAGAAGCCTTTTGACCTCTCCTCTGACCAGAGTAAACGACAAACAGAGAAGACGTTTGTCGAAATTCCTTAGTTGCCTGCAAGTAAAATTTTAGAGCACGAACTACGTCCAGATTGTGCAGTAGACGTTCCTTCTTCGAAGAAGGATTTGGACACAAAGAAGGAACAACAATCTCTTGATTGATATTCCTGTTAGTGACTACCTTAGGTAAGAACCCAGGTTTAGTACGCAGAACTACCTTATCCGAATGAAAAATCAAATAAGGAGAATCACAATGTAAGGCTGATAACTCAGAGACTCTTCGAGCCGAGGAAATAGCCATTAAAAATAGAACTTTCCAAGATAACAACTTTATATCAATGGAATGGAGGGGTTCAAACGGAACACCCTGTAAAACGTTAAGAACAAGGTTTAAACTCCATGGCGGAGCAACAGTTTTAAACACAGGCTTAATCCTGGCCAAAGCCTGACAAAAAGCCTGAACGTCTGGTACTTCTGACAGACGTTTGTGTAACAGAATGGACAGAGCTGAGATCTGTCCCTTTAATGAACTAGCAGATAAACCCTTTTCTAAACCTTCTTGTAGAAAAGACAATATCCTAGGAATCCTAACCTTACTCCAAGAGTAACCTTTGGATTCACACCAAAACAGGTATTTACGCCATATCTTATGGTAAATCCTTCTGGTAACAGGCTTCCTAGCCTGTATTAAAGTGTCAATAACTGACTCAGAAAACCCACGTCTTGATAAAATCAAGCGTTCAATTTCCAAGCAGTCAGCTTCAGAGAAGTTAGATTTTGATGTTTGAAAGGACCCTGAATCAGAAGGTCCTGTTTCAGAGGTAGAGACCAAGTTGGACAGGATGACATGTCCACCAGGTCTGCATACCAAGTCCTGCGTGGCCATGCAGGTGCTATTAGAATCACTGAAGCTCTCTCCTGTTTGATTCTGGCAATCAATTGAGGAAGCATCGGGAAGGGTGGAAACACATAAGCCATCCCGAAGTCCCAAGGTGCTGTCAGGGCATCTATCAGGACTGCTCCTGGATCCCTGGATCTGGACCCGTAACGAGGAAGCTTGGCATTCTGCCGAGACGCCATGAGATCTATCTCTGGTTTGCCCCAACGTCGAAGTATTTGGGCAAAGACCTCCGGATGAAGTTCCCACTCCCCCGGATGAAAAGCCTGACGACTTAAGAAATCCGCCTCCCAGTTCTCCACTCCCGGAATGTGGATTGCTGACAGGTGGCAAGAGTGAGACTCTGCCCAGCGAATTATCTTCGATACTTCCATCATTGCTAGGGAGCTTCTTGTCCCTCCCTGATGGTTGATGTAAGCTACCGTCGTGATGTTGTCCGACTGAAACCTGATGAACCCCCGAGTTGTCAACTGGGGCCAAGCCAAGAGGGCATTGAGAACTGCTCTCAATTCCAGAATGTTTATTGGCAGGAGACTCTCCTCCTGACTCCATTGTCCCTGAGCTTTCAGAGAATTCCAGACGGCACCCCAACCTAGAAGGCTGGCGTCTGTTGTTACAATTGTCCAGTCTGGTCTGCTGAATGGCATCCCCCTGGACAGATGTGGCCGAGAACGCCACCATAGAAGAGAATTTCTGGTCTCTTGATCCAGATTCAGAGAAGGGGACAAGTCTGAGTAATCCCCATTCCACTGACTTAGCATGCACAGTTGCAGTGGTCTGAGGTGTAAGCGAGCAAAGGGTACTATGTCCATTGCCGCTACCATTAAGCCGATTACCTCCATGCATTGAGCCACTGACGGGTGTTGAATGGAATGAAGGGTGCGGCAAGCACCTTGAAGTCTTGTTAACCTGTCCTCTGTCAGGTAAATCTTCATTTCTACAGAATCTATAAGAGTCCCCAGGAAGGGAACTCTTGTGAGTGGAACGAGTGAACTTTTCTTTTCGTTCACCTTCCATCCATGTGACCTTAGAAAAGCCAGTACTAACTCTGTATGAGACTTGGCAGTTTGAAAGCTTGAAGCTTGTATCAGAATGTCGTCTAGGTACGGGGCTACCGAGATTCCCCGTGGTCTTAGTACCGCCAGAAGAGCACCCAGAACCTTTGTGAAGATTCTTGGAGCTGTAGCCAATCCGAATGGAAGAGCTACAAACTGGTAATGCCTGTCTAGGAAGGCAAACCTTAGATACCGGAAATGATCTTTGTGACTCGGTATGTGAAGGTAAGCATCCTTTAAATCCACTGTGGTCATGTACTGACCTTCTTGGATCATGGGTAAAATTGTCCGAATAGTCTCCATTTTGAACGATGGAACTCTTAGGAATTTGTTTAGGATCTTTAAATCCAGGATTGGTCTGAAAGTTCCCTCTTTTTTGGGAACCACAAACAGATTTGAGTAAAACCCTTGTCCCTGTTCCGACCGTGGAACTGGATGGATTACTCCCATTAACAAAAGTTCTTGTACGCAGCGTAGAAACGCTTCTTTCTTTGTTTGGTTTGTTGACAACCTTGACAGATGAAATCTCTCTCTTGGAGGAGAGTATTTGAAGTCCAGCAGGTATCCCTGAGATATTATCTCTAGCGCCCAGGGATCCTGGACATCTCTTGCCCAAGCCTGGGCGAAGAGAGAAAGTCTGCCCCCCACTAGATCCGATCCTGGATCGGGGGCCCTCAATTCATGCTGTTTTAGGGGCAGCAGCAGGTTTCCTGGCCTGCTTGCCCTTGTTCCAGGACTGGTTAGGTCTCCAGCCTTGTCTGTAGCGAGCAACAGATCCTTTTTGTTTTGGAGCAGTGGAAGTTGATGCTGCTCCTGCTTTGAAATTCCGAAAGGAACGAAAATTAGACTGTCTAGCCTTAGGTTTGGCTCTGTCTTGAGGCAGGGCGTGGCCCTTACCTCCTGTAATGTCAGCGATAATTTCTTTCAAACCGGGCCCAAATAAGGTCTGTCCTTTGAAAGGTATATTAAGTAATTTGGACTTAGAAGTTACATCAGCTGACCAGGATTTTAGCCACAGTGCTCTGCGCGCCTGAATGGCGAATCCGGAATTCTTAGCCGTAAGTTTAGTTAAATGTACTACGGCTTCCGAAATGAATGAATTAGCTAGCTTAAGGATTCTAAGCCTGTCCGAAATGTCGTCCAGAGTAGCTGAACTAAGGTTCTCTTCCAGAGACTCAATCCAGAATGCCGCTGCAGCCGTGACCGGCGCAATGCATGCAAGGGGTTGCAATATAAAACCTTGTTGAACAAACATTTTCTTAAGGTAACCCTCTAACTTTTTATCCATTGGATCTGAAAAGGCACAGCTATCCTCTACCGGGATAGTGGTACGCTTAGCTAAAGTAGAAACTGCTCCCTCCACCTTAGGGACCGTTTGCCATAAGTCCCGTGTGGTGGTGTCTATTGGAAACATCTTTCTAAATATCGGAGGGGGTGAGAACGGCACACCGGGTCTATCCCACTCCTTAGTAATAATTTCAGTTAGTCTCTTAGGTATAGGAAAAACGTCAGTACTTGTTGGTACAGCGAAATATTTATCCAACCTACACATTTTCTCTGGTATTGCAACAGTGTTACAATCATTCAGAGCCGCTAACACCTCCCCTAGTAATACACGGAGGTTTTCCAGCTTAAATTTAAAATTTGAAATATCTGAATCCAATCTGTTTGGATCAGAACCGTCAGCCGCAGAATGAAGCTCTCCGTCCTCATGTTCTGCAAGTTGTGACGCAGTATCTGACATGGCCCTAGCATTATCAGCGCACTCTGTTCTCACCCCAGAGTGATCACGCTTGCCTCTTAGCTCTGGTAATTTAGCCAAAACCTCAGTCATAACAGTAGCCATATCTTGTAATGTTATTTGGAATGGCCGCCCAGATGTACTGGGCGCCACAATATCACGCACCTCCTGAGCGGGAGATGCAGGTACTGTCACGTGAGGCGAGTTAGTCGGCATAACTCTCCCCTCGTTGTTTGGTGAAATTTGTTCAATTTGTACAGATTGACTTTTATTTAAAGTAGCATCAATACAGTTAGTACATAAATTTCTATTGGGCTCCACTTTGGCGTTAGTACAAATAGTACAGGTCTCATCCTCTGAATCAGACATGTTTAACACACTAGCAACTAAACTTGCAACTTGGAAATATTATTCAAGTAAAATACAATGAAAAAACGTACTGTGCCTAAGAAGCACAGAAAGATATATGACAATTGAAATCAATAAACTGAAAAGGTTACAGCATCAAACTTTGTAAAACAAAACACAATTTTAGCAAAGGCTTGTTCCCATTAGCAAAGAATAACTAACCCTGATGGCATAAAAAAGTTAAAGAATAAACGTCTTTTATCACAGTCAACTACAATCTCACAGCTCTGTTGTGAAGATTACTTCCCTCAAACAAGCTTTGAAGACCCCTGAGTTCTGTAGAGATGAACCGGAACATGCAGGAAAAAACAATGAGTTTCTGACTGAAACTTTGATGCGTAGCAAAAGCGCCAAAAAAGACCCCTCCCCCTCACACACAACAGTGAGAGAGATCAGTAAACTGTCAGAATTAGATCAAGCAACTGCCAAGTGGAAAAATAGTGCCCAAACATTTTATTCACCCAGTACCTCAGAAAATGAAAACGATTTTACATTCCAGCAAAAACGTTTAACATAAATTAGTAAAAAGCCTGTTGCTTGCAAATAGGCTAAAGTTTTATATACACAGTGTAATTCCAGTGAAGTACCATTCCCCAGAATACTCAAATGTAAAATATACATACATGACATTATATCGGTATAGCAGGATTTTCTCATCAATTCCATTGTCAGAAAATAAAAACTGCTACATACCTCTTTGCAGATTAACCTGCCCGCTGTCCCCTGATCTGAAGTTTACCTCTCCTCAGATGGCCGAGAAACAGCAATATGATCTTAACTACTCCGGCTAAAATCATAGTAAAAACTCTGGTAGATTCTTCTTCAAATTCTACCAGAGAAGGAATAACACACTCCGGTGCTATTAAAAAATAACAAACTTTTGATTGAAGAAATAAAACTAAATAAAATCACCATAGTCCTCTCACACATCCTATATAGTCGTTGGGTGCAAGAGAATGACTGGGAGTGACGTAGAGGGGAGGAGCTATGTGCAGCTCTGCTGGGTGAATCCTCTTGCACTTCCTGTTGGGGAGGAGTAATATCCCAGAAGTAATGATGACCCGTGGACTGATCACACTTAACAGAAGAGCTGAATGCCCTTTTAAGGGCAATGCCCATACAAATGCCCCTTTAGGGGCAATGGGTAGTTTAGGTTTTTTAGTGTTAGGTTTTTTTATTTTGGGGGGTTTGGTGGGTGGGGGGTTTTACTGTTAGAGAGGGACTTATAAGGTAAAAGAGCTATTTAACCTAGGGCAATGCCCTACAAAAGGCCCTTTTAAAGGCTATTGGTAGTTTAGTGTTATATTAGGGGGTGTTTTTATTTTGGAGGGGCTTTTTTATTTTCATAGGGATTAGGTTTAATTTTTTTATTTGTGATAATTGTGTTTATTTTTTTCTGTGATTGTAGACTTTTTTATTTTTTGTAATTTTAGATTAATTTAATCTTTTTTTTGTTAAAGTGAATTTAAATTTTGATGTTAAAGTGCCCGGTTTTTAAAAATTCGATTAAAAACAGGGGCACTTTAATTAATCAAAATTTACATTTAACTCCTGTTGTGAAAAAAAACTTACCTTTTAATCTTCACAGCAGCTCCAGCTTCCTCCACCCGTTGCAAAGCCTCTTCCTTGGTCTAAAATGAGGAATCCAGCTTCCTCCAATCACGGCGTTGAATCAGACACTGATTCTCCCGGGGGGAAGCTGTGATTGGAGGATGACCTATCCATCATTTCTGACATCAGAAATGGCTTGCGACGACCAGAGGAAGCTGGAGCTGCTGTCAAGTTTAAAAGGTAAGTTTTTTTTCACAACAGGAGTGAAATGTAAATTTTGATGAATTAAAGTGCCCCTGTTTTTAATCACATTTTTAAAAACCGGGCACTTTAGCATCAAAATTTACATTCACTTTAAGTAATGTTAGGTTTTTTATTTTAATTGTAAATTTTTTATTTTTTTATTTAATGTAATTGGGGTTAATTAAGGGGGTGTTAGGTTAGGGGGCTTAGTAATTAAATAAGTTATTTGCGTTGTAGGGGGTTGGTGGTTTAGGGGTTAATAGGTTAATTAGGTTTAATGCGTTGTGGGTGGTTGGCGGATTAGTGGGTTAATAGTGTAATTAAGTAGTTGGCGTTGTGGGTAAATGGCGGATTAGGGGTTAATACATTTATTAGTTAGATTGCTATGTGGGGGGTTGGCGGTTTAGGGGTTAATATATTTATTATTAGTTCCGATATGGGTTTGATGGCAGTTGCGCTGAAGCCTGTGCCGTATATGTAATCTCGCCCTAAAATTGTTATTGTTTAAAAAGATAGATAATGCATTACAACCCATTCCTTAGCTTTGCACAACCAACATTGTTATATTAATATACTTTATAACATTTAATCCTCTAAATGTCTGCCTGTTTCTAAGCCACTACAGACAGCCTCTTATCACATGCTTTTTTATTTGTTTTTCACAACAGGAGACTGCTAGTTCATGTGGTCCATATAGATAACATTGTGCTCTCTCACCTGGAGTTGTGCATGCCCCTGCACTAATTGGCTAAAATGCAAGTCAATAGATAATACATAAATAGCCATATGATCAGGGGGCTGTCAGAAGATGCTTAGATACAAGATGATTACAGAGATAAAAAGTATATTAATATAACTGTGTTGGTTATGCAAACTGGGGAATGGGTTATAAAGGGATTATCTCTCTTTTAAAACAATACAAATTCTATTGTAGACTGTCCTATTAATAGATTATACCAAGAAAACTAAGCAAAATTGATGATAAAAATAATTTGGAAAGTTGTTTAAACGCACATGCTCTATCCAATCAATTTAATTTTGACTTTACTGTCCCTTTAAGCATAATTATGCATATATATTAATGTCTTTAAGCTTAAGAAGCAAGTGTTATGACACTCAGAGCTTGATAAATGTCTCCATCTTAGCATAGCAGATATGAGGTGCATATCTTTTTATCACAAGTAAAGCAGTATAAGCATGGGTAAAATAAGTGCTGCTGCCATTATAGTGTAACAAAGTAAAGATATATCCATTGGTGTCATCTTGAGAAACTGCAGGGGGAATTGATATGTATCTCTTTACATCAACATATTTACCTGTAAGCTCGGCTAGCTGTACCCTTCAATATTCCAGTTTCCTCTATTTCTGTCTTTAACTCAGAAAGTCGAGCAGCCAGTTCCTTTTCCAAGTACTGTATTTTCTCACTGGAGGAGATTTTGTAAACTTCACTCATTTTGTGTTTTACTAGAAGGTAAGAAAAGACACATTGATCTCAGTAGATGTTATAAAACACACAGCTAGGAAACCTACCTATTGGAATAGACAACCATGAGGAGGAAAGGGCAAATATGATCCACCTGTGTAGCTTGTACTTACATCTAAAGTCAAATCCTGAGAACAGAAGTAAAAGAACCCAGAACTCAGCCCACTTACAGGGACATGAAACTGAAAATATTTAATTTATGGTTCAGATAGAGTATATGATTTGAAACAACTTTCCAATTGACTTCAATTGTTGAATTTGCTTTATTCTCTTGTTATCCTTTATTAAAAAGCATACCTAGATAGGCTCAGGAGCTGGGAGCTAACTTCTGATTGGTGACTGCACCTGTATGCCTCTTGTCATTGGCTTACTGTTGTGTACAGCTGACGTTCAGTAGTGCATTGCTGAATAAAGGACACCAAGAGAATGATGTAAAATTGATAATAGAAGTAAATTGGAAAGTTGTTTATAAATTTATGCTCTATCTGAATCATAAAAGAAAAAAAAATGTGTTTCATGTCCCTTTAACCCCTTAACGACACGCGTCATACAGGGTACGTCTTGCACAAACTGGTCTTTAAAGACCAGCGACGTACCCTGTACGACGTTGGGGTTGAAAGCGGCTGGAAGCGATCCTGATCGCTTCCAGCCGCTTTCCGGTTATTGTAGTGATGCCTCGATATTGAGGCATCACTGCAATAACATTTTTCCCCATCCGATGCAGAGAGAGCCACTCTGTGGCCCTCTCTGCACCGGACATCGATGCCGCGATCGTTGGTGGGTGGGAGCAAACGTGGGAGGCGGGTGGGCGGCCATCGATGACTTACCAATGTGCATCGGTGGGCGGGATCGTGGGCGGTGTTGCTGGGGGCGCGCACGGACCTAAGTGATCTGGGAGGGGGTGGGGGTTTAGTCTTGGGGGGGGGAAGCTACACTACAGAAAAGTGGGGAAAAAATAAAAAAAATATACATTTTTTTTGTAAACTGGGTACTGGCAGACAGCTGCCAGTACCCAAGATGGCTCCCAATAATGTAGAGGGGGAGGGTTAGAGAGCTGTTTGGGGGGGGGGGGATCAGGGAGGTTTGGGGCTAAGAGGGATCCTACACAGCAGCATATGTAAATATGCTCCAAAAAAAAAAGAAGAAAAAAAAAGATACCTTTTATTTTAGTACTGGCAGACTTTCTGCCAGTACTTAAGATGGCGGGCACAATTGGTGGGTGGGGGAGGGAAGAGAGCTGTTTGGGAGGGATCAGGGGGTCTGATGTGTAAGGTGGGAGGCTGATCTCTACACTAAAGCTAAAATTAACCCTGCAAGCTCCCTACAAGATCCCTAATTAACCCCTTCACTGCTAGACATAATACAGGTGTGATGTGCAGCGGCATTTAGAAGCCTTCTAATTACCAAAAAGCATTGCCAAAGCCATATATGTCTGCTATTTCTGAACAAAGGGGATACCAGAGAAGCATTTACAACCATTTGTGCCATAATTGCACAAGCTGTTTGTAAATAATTTCAGTGAGAAACCTAAAATTGCGAAAAAAATTACGTTTTTTTTTAATTTGATCGCATTTGGCGGTGAAATGGTGGCATTAAATATACCAAAATGGGCCTAGATCAATACTTTGGGTTGTCTACTACACTACACTAAAGCTAAAATTAATTCTACAAGCTCCCTACATGCTCCCTAATTAACCCCTTCACTGCTGGGCATAAAACACGTGTGGTGCGCAGTGGCATTTAGCAGCCTTCTAATTACCAAAAAGCAACGCCAAAGCCATATAAGTCTGCTATTTCTGAACAAAGGGGATCCCAGAGAAGCACTTACAACCATTTATGCCATAATTGCACAAGTTGTTTGTAAATAATTTCTGTGAGAAACCTAAAGTTTGTGAAAAAATTTGTGAAAAAGTGAACATTTTTTTTTATTTGATCGCATTTGGCGGTGAAATGGTGGCATGAAATATACCAAAATGGGCCTAGATCAATACTTTGGGATGTCTTCTAAAAAAAAATATATACATGTCAAGGGATATTTAGGTATTCCTGGCAGATATCAGGGTTCCAATGTAACTAGCGCTCATTTTGAAAAAAAGTGGTTTTGAAATAGCAAAGTGCTACTTGTATTTATTGCCCTATAACTTGCAAATAAAGCAAAGAACATGTTAACATTGGGTATTTCTAAACTCAGGACAAATTTTAGAAACTATTTAGCATGGTTGTTTTTTGGTGGTTGTAGATGTGTAACATATTTTGGGGGTCAAAGTTAGAAAAAGTGTGTTTTTTTTCCATTTTTTCCTCATATTTTATAATATTTTTAATAGTAAATTATAAGATATGATGTAAATAATGGTATCTTTAGAAAGTCCATTTAGTGGTGAGAAAAACGGTATATAATATGTGTGGGTACAGTAAATGAATAAGAGGAAAATTACAGCTAAACACAAACACTGCAGAAATTTTTAAAATAGCCCTGGTCCTTAAGGGAAAGAAATTGAAAAATGGCCTTGTCCTTAAGGGGTTAAGGACCATAAACACCCTCATTTGAAAGATAAATTCCTCTTTAAAATGATGTTTATTTATGAGTTACACATGCTGCAGGGTGTTCAGAGGGAAACATGCATTGTGCTGCTGGACAGCACAAAAATAGTGATCCTGGACAGCATTATTCATGTTCCTCCCTGCACACCCTGCAGCATGTGTATCTCATAAGTGTCCAGGAAAACATGGCCGAGGTGGCAACCCTATCCAGCAGCACACAGCACTGGAAATACAGCATGGAAGCAGAAAACCATGTACTGGTGCTATTGAACAGTGAGGCTGACAGTTCTGGAGGGTGCTATACAGCACAATAGTGTCTGTCCTCCACTTGTGTAGTATTTTTGCCAGCCATTGGGAGTGAGCACAAATGATCCTATCCTGACTATGACCTCCATATGTGCCACCTCTGTCAAATCTTGCTGGGGCTTGTGTGGCCCATCTGGTCCCATTATAGTATAGAACCAGTCCTATGTGATTGATGTTCATGTCTATAGTAATAAAATGAATTGGGCAGAGAATATGTGTTTGTTTGTTTTAGCCAAAATGAATGTATACATCAATGAGAAGAGGCATAATTTTCAAATAATAAGTAATATGTATCTCTAGATCAGTGTTTCTGAACTACAATCCTCAAGTATATCTAACAGGCCAGGTTCTCATTATAGCTTAAATAGTGAACAGGTGAAATAATCAGTTGATGGGTGAGAGCAGGCTAGTAACTATGGTTATATATCAGCTGATTATTTCACTGTGCACTGGCTAGATATAAAAAAATGATGGCTTGTTAGGGGTGCTTAAAGGGCCACTAAACCCAAAATCTTTATTTCATGATTCAGATAGAGAATACAAATTTAAACATTATAATTTACTTCTATTATTTATTTTGCTTCATTTTTTAGATATCCTTAGTTGAAGAAAAAGCAATGCACATGAGTGAGCCAATCACACGAGGCTTCTATGTGCAGCAATCAATCAGAAGCTACTAAGCATATCTAGATATGCTTTTCAGCAAAGAATATCAAGAGAATAAAACAAATGAGATAATAGAAGTAAATTAGAAAGATGTTTAAAATTGCATTCTCTTTCTAAATCATGAAAGAAAAAAATTAGGGTTTCCTGTCCCTTTAAGGGCTGGAGTTCTGAAACAGTGCTCTAGATGTCACATGATTGAAGAGTATCTGGATATTTTTTTTTAATTATACAAAAAAAAGAAGAAAAAAGAAATGTAGGCATCTTAAATAGTACACACTTAAAGGGACATTAACCACTAAATAAATGCCAGATACAATGATGCATTCAAAGAAAAGATTAGTCTGAGAATAGCAAGTAGATATATATTTTAAAGTTTCATTAGCTGCTTAAATGTTAAAGAAAAAAAAACAATGTCCATGAAATAATGGGGGCTGACGTTGTAATTTAGGTTACTTTCTCTGCTGTGACCAATTAGGGACAGTTATAAATAGGTCACTAGATTGTACAGTCAATGGCTGTGTGGAATATAAGTGCTATTAACGTCCATTTCTAACAGGAACTGAAAAGCTCACAATTTCAGAATGGAATTACAGGAAAAGGGGACAAAATAAATAATGAGAGTATTTTGCAGATTTTTTTTTATATATATATTCGATTTATCATTTTATATTAGCATCTCAAAAGGGGATATATAAGGGAGAGTACCAAGTATGAGGATGCATAACAATAAAACATAACTTTTAGTACTAATATCACTTGTAACGTATCTGAAAATTTTAGTTTTTCACTGCCCCTAGTGAGGCTGTTGTGCAATCCATGAAATTCAGAACCCATAAATTCAGAGCTCATTTATATCTGTACCTTATTGGCCATAGCAAAAGAAATAAGGTAAACAGCACTCAATAGGCATTTTAATGGGTATGTTCCTAGACTGCAAAACAATTCACATTTTGGTAATAAAGCCACAGTTTTAAATGTTTTTAATATATATTTTGGAGGCATTTCTTTGGAATATGGTGATTATTTTATGAAGCACATACAAAAAAAGTATTCCTCTCTATACAGAGTAAAGACTCTTTCAGTTAATGGGTCAAATGACTGTCTAGAAATCATGAACTTTGTAAAAAAATAAATAATATATATTTATGCACTGTTATAAATATCAAAAAGTACATTGATATTTTATTTAATTTTATTTTTTTACCTTCTGATGAAAAATTTCCTGTGGACACCCATGAATATTGTTGATTACATGTACATTTTAACCAACAACCCTGAATAATAAGCCATTTGTTTCAACAAAAAATATTTAGTAAAAAAATGCTGATGGAAAATGAGAAGTCAAGAATTTTTGAACAGTGAGCAGTTTTTTTTAAATAAACAAAGAAAACTTTATAAACAAAGTTAATAGTTCATTTTGGCCTAGATTACAAGGGGAGCAGAAAAATAAAGTGCATTAACATTGCTAGAGCACAATCCTTACTGCTTCAATTTTTAAATGTTTGTGCATATTACAGGTCCACATCTAGTGATAATCTAGTTTAAACTAACATCTTTCATGTGGAATAGTGCAGTGCAGTAACTCCCTCACATAATAGACTTCTATAGAGGCACGCAGTAAAATTCAGGGGCGTGATCAAATATACGGCGCAGGTTTTGGCGCAAGCGTGGGAACCTGTGCCGTCCGTAATTTCACCTCGCACATCGGGGTATTACATAAACCCCGCCGGCAGTTCATAAAGTGCCGTAAGTCTGATAAACTAGCGTTGTCCAGAAATGAGTCGCCAGTCACTTACGGCACTTTAGAAACTGCCGGCGCCTAAGAAAAGTAAAGAAAATAACAAATCTCCCGTAAAAGTCTAACACGCCTCCCAAAAATAAGCCTGACACGTAAAACCCCTATATACGCAACCCCCCCTCTCATTACTAATATTAAATGTATTAACCCCTAGACCGACAACCCCCCAAAACGCAATATGCCTATTTAAACTATTAACCCCTATATCCGCCATCAAACCCACACCGCAAGTAATAACTCAATTATTAACCCCTAAATCCGCCAACCCCAACATCGCAAACTACCTATTAAAAACATTAATCCCTAATCCGCCATTAACCCACAATGCAATAAACCTAATCAAGTATTAACCCCTCAACTGCCATAGCCCACAACGCAATAAACCTAACCCCAAACCTAACCCCCCCTAACCTAACAACCCCTAAATGAACTAAAATGACCTAATTTACAAAATACTAACGTTACTATTAAATGTAAAAAAACTAACACTACTTAAAAAATAAAAATAAACTAAGTATAAATTAAAGGGGCAGTCTAATCAAAATTCAGGAGTAGACTGTCCCTTTAAGCAAGAATTACAGAAAATAATAAAATCTAAGATTACAGAAAATAATAAATAAAATTACAAAATTTTAAATAAATTACACCTAATCCCTATGAAAATAAAAAAGCCCCCCCCAAATAAAAACACCCCCTAATCTAATAAACTAACAGTAGCCCTTAAAAGGACTTTTTGCAGGTCTTTGCCCCAAGATAATAAGCTCTTTTGCACAAAAAATACACACAGCCCCCCTACAACTCCCCCACCCACCAAACCCGCCCCCCCCAAAAACTAACACTAAAAACGCTAAACTACCCATTGCCCTGAAAAGGCCATTTGTTGGGCATTGCCCTTAAAAGGGCATTCCGCTCTTTTGCTGCCCACCCTATCTAAATAAAATAAATCCCCCCAAAAACCCCTTAAAAAAGCATAAGTCTAACCCCCAAGTGGTCCTCATCTGTCCTGAAGTCCAGCGGAGAAGGTTCTGTTCCAGGCGGTGAAGTCTTCTTCCAAGCGGCGACCTCTTCTTACTTCTTCCAGGAACCAGCCGGCGCGGAGCGGAGGGCGGAGTTGAAGACCGGCGACTCTGGAACTGAAGACCGGCGAACGCGGAGCCATGGAGCGTGGAGGATCCTCAGGATTTCAGTAGCTCTTATCCTATTGGCTGATTTGAACAGCCAATAGGATTTCAGTAGCTCTCATCCGATTGGCTGATTTGAATTTGAAGGCTCAAATCAGCCAATAGGAATTCAAGGGACGCCTATTCAGTGTACGGCGGAGATCGTATGAAGAGGATCCTCCACGCTCCATGGCTCCGCGGTCGCTGGTCTTCAGTTCCAGAGTCGCCGGTCTTCAGTTCCAGAGTCGCCGGTCTTCAACTCCGCCCTCCGCTCCGCGCCGGCTGGTTCCTGGAAGAAGAAAGAAGAGGTCGCCGCTTGGAAGAAGACTTCACCGCCTGGAACAGGACCTTCTCCGCTGGACTTCAGGACAGGTGAGGACCACTTGGGGGTTAGACTTAGGCTTTTTTAAGGGTTTTTTGGGGGGGATTTATTTTATTTAAATAGGGTGGGCAGCAAAAGAGCTGAATGCCCTTTTAAGGGCAATGCCCAACAAATGCCCTTTTCAAGGCAATGGGTAGTTTAGAGTTTTTAGTGTTAGTTTTTTTTGGGGGGGGTTTGGTGGCTGGCGGGGGGGTTTACTGGTAGGGGGGGCTGTGTGTATTTTTTGTGCAAAAGAGCTGATTATCTTGGGGCAATGCCCTGCAAAAAGTCCTTTAAGGACCACTGGTAGTTTATTAGATTAGGGGGTGTTTTTATTTTTTTGGGGGGGTTATTTTCATAGGGATTAGGTATAATTTATTTAAAATTTTGTAATTTTATTTATTATTTTCTGTAATCTTAGATTTTATTATTTTCTGTAATTCTTGCTTAAAGGGACAGTCTACTCCTGAATTTTGATTAGACTGCCCCTTTAATTTATACTTAGTTTATTTTTATTTTTTAAGTAGTGTTAGTTTTTTTACATTTAATAGTAACGTTAGTATTTTGTAAATTAGATAATTTTAGTTCATTTAGGGGGTGTTAGGTTAGGGGGGGGTTAGGTTAGGGGTTAGGTTTATTGCGTTGTGGGCTATGGCGGTTTAGGGGTTAATACTTGATTAGGTTTATTGCGTTGTGGGATAATGGCGGATTAGGGGTTAATGGTTTTAATAGGTAGTTTGCGATGTTGGGGTTGGCGGATTTAGGGGTTAATAGACTTTATTAGTTATTGCGGTGGGGGATTGTGGGTGACAGGTAGATAGACATTGCGCATGCGTTAGGTGTTAGTTTATTTTTGCAGGCATTTTCGGGAGTTACGGTGCTCCCATACTCAGCGCAAGGCTTGCTGCGGCTGCCTTTTATAATGGAGTAAGATTTCTCCATTTTCGCCACGTAAGTCCTTGCGCTGGATATTGAATACCGATTTGCGATGCGGTTCTATGTTAGCTTATGGGAGTAATAATTGCGGGCGACGGGTGACATATACGCGCGTAACTTGTATGCTACGCCGTATACGTAATACCAAAATCGCGTAAAATCTGGAGGCGGAGGATTTTGCGGGTGACGCTGCATATGTAATGGAGGCCCAGGTTGGATAATACTTGAGTGCTAAGCTGATGTAGAGCAAAATATCCGCTCAAGTAGTGAAGTTCTTCATTTAGTTCTCTGCTATACGCCATGATTGAGAAACAAAAGCACATAAAAAACTAGCAATTTAAAATGGTGCAAATCCATAGGACCTTAATTACTTTTTTTTACATTACTTAGACCTAGTGATAAAGAGGCATGAAAATCAAGATACAAATATTTCAGGGTTCAGATAAAGCATGCAATTTTAAGAGCCTTTTCAATTTACTTCTATTATCAAATTGACTTTGTGATCCTAGTATCTTTTTTTTTTTCTTTTTGAATTTTAACTCTTTATTCATGAAATATAACATTGCATAAAAAGTACAGTGCAAAATACAATATTTCAAAGACCTGGTACTGGTACAGAAAAGCATGAAAGGCACCTACAATGGTGTAATAACACAAATGTTTTTAGACAATTAGTTCTCATGGTATCTTTTGTTGATAACTAGGTAAACTCAGAAGCAGCAATGCACTACTGGGAGCTATTTGGATTATTGGTGGCTACACACATATGCTTTTTGTAATTGGCTCACTAGATGTGTACAACTATGCCCTATAAGTCTATTGCTAGCATTAATTGTACGTTTAAAGGGATGTTAAACAGTCATTTCATTGCTGTATTAAAAAAGCACTAAGCAGTGGGTTATACCTAGTAGAAATCATTGCAATATGTATCATTCATATATTAAATGGATTTTACCTTCTTTTTTTTTTTACACTACATATGTGCAGTGTCTTTTACTTCCTATCACAGCCCTACAAGGAGGAAGAGGCCTTTGCAGTAAGGTTTATCTTAGCCTGATGTAATAAAGCGTCTAGGCTAGTGAATAGACTTAAAGGGACACTGAACCCAAAAAAAAATATTTTGTGATTCAGATAGAGCATGACATTTTAAGCAACTTTCTAATTTACTCCTATTATCAAATTTTCTTCATTCTCTTGGTATCTTTATTTGAAATGCAAGAATTTAAGTTTAGATGCCGGCCCATTTTTGGTGAACAATCTGGGTTGTTCTTGCTGATTGGTGGATAAATTCATCCACTAATAAAAAAGTGATGTCCAGAGTTCTGAACCAAACAAAAAGCTTAGATGCCTTCTTTTTCAAATAAAGATAGCAAGAGAACGAAGAAAAATTAATAATAGGAGTAAATTAGAAAGTTCTTTAAAATTGAATGCTCTATCTGAATCACGGAAGAAAAAATTGGGTTCAGTGTCCCTTTAATAACAGAGAGTGAGATTTGCTCATGCCCAGAAAACTTTACAATTCTCCACTCTTATTACACTGGAGCAGAGCTACCCTGAGAATGTCTAAGTGCTATTTTTTCAAGAAATCAAGTAAGTTGTTTGCAGTTTTTTTACACAATCTGCTTCTTTTTATGTTTACTTTGATTTAACATATTTGTTTTTACCAAAGGAGCACTGTCTAATATCCCTTTGCAATGGAATAAACAAATAAATCTATGCAAACAATAGTGCAATAAAAAATGTTATAACACATCAAAACATTTTCTTTTTGCATTTTTATATAGATTAAGTATGGGTAAACTCAAACACATATGGAGAACAATATATTCAGTAAAATACATCACTGAATGCATAATTTATTCACATTAAAATGTGTGCAGAACCCAAGTTTTTGCTTTTAAATGTACTATGAATTTTTATACTATGGATAGGAAGTGAGGGCGCTAAGGAAGCTGAAGGAATCTGGTGTTAACGTTTTATTAATGAGATTATAACTACCACTGGTAGATAAATATATACAATGCCTAACAAACTTGTATCAAAGGTGTCTTTAAAGTCATATTTCAAAGCATTACGTGCCTGAATATACAGAGGACTGTTATTTATAATTACGACGAACTGAACTTATGATATCAAGCTAACCTATGTGGCGATAATTAGCACTGATTTTCTTCAGCTATACAAACACCTTGAGATATCTCGATATATCCTGATTGCTACATCTTGCCAAAACTTATGATAGTGTATAGGATTGCTGAAGGGATCGTTGACACCTGAGGATCCGATTACAAGGTACAAGGTACATACACTAGCAAAGTAGCCGAACGGAGGTAAAATCTTGACGTATATTGTACATGGATGCTATGTTTGAATTGGCAACAATACTGAATGTATATGAGTCTTGATTTCACGTAACAATTGTTTATGAGTGTGAAAAATATGCTCAGGCTTTAAAGTGGAATTGCTTCATTTGTAAAGTTTTGCTAAGTGTATAACGGATCATTGTGGACTGACATTGAATATCTCTATAAGGAATCACTATAATTATCTAAAGGCATATTTGGGCTGACTAATATATTGGTACATTTTTTTGCATTTGGGCATTGGTTTTTTAAGGCAGTATATAATCACTAATTTTTTGTGATTAGTGCAAGAAATATGGATTTGGATAACACAATATTATCAAGTTCTCTGTATGATGCTGAGGCTAGGAGGGAGCTGTTTCAACTGGTCTTTTCCTCTGAACGTTCTGAGGGGTTTAGTCCAGGCATGGAGTCTCAGTTTAAGGCTTTGGAAAAATTGCTAATTTCTGATTTAAGGCTCACATGGGACATTGAAGCATTTGAGCAGTATGTCGAACATGACCGGGTTCCAAGGCGGCTGAGAATTAACAAGTTCCCCACCTTTGAAATTGAGAATCAGGATATCATTTTGGAATGGAATGATGCTCTATCTGAGTGCTCTTTAAAGTTATTGAAGATTCTGATCCGATGTAAACAGCTCAAAAGAATTGGCATCAAAGAAAGAATGGAGGATATAGAGAAAGAACTTAAAAAATTTGAAACACATGAAAAATTTCTGGAACATAAGAAAGTGATGAAAGAACATGTGGACAAATTGGATTCCATATTGGCCGAAAGAAAAGGAGAAAAATTCCATAGGGACAGGATGGACTATGAAACTAATAGAGTCTATCAGTGGCCTACATTTCAAAAGAAAGCTTGGAAATATAATCCCAATCGTGGCAGAATAAAGGGTGAAAAAAAGAAAGAAAATGATAAAGATAAAGGACTAAAACCTATCTTAAAAAATAAGAACAAGAAGAAAGTGGTGTTCACGTCCACTGATGCTGATACCTCAGATCAAGAATCAGCCAGCTCTTCTTCCCTATCTTCTTCCCCATCTTCTGTCTCTTCTGTGTCCTCTCTTTCTTCTCGTTCTCTGCAGGTCAGTACAGATGAAGATGCTGGGGAAGCCCGTCCTAAAGATTCTAAAAAAGAGGCAAAAAAGGAAGTGTCCCAGAAAAAAGACAAGAAGGAGCGAGTCCCTTTAGGAGGGTCAGAAGATCAAAGAACAAGAAGAAAAAAGAAATAAGGATAAAGAATTTGGGACTTTCCAGACTCAATGTGATAAATTTGTCTAAACATGTTCTGACTGAGGATCAAACAAATCTATTGAGTAGAGGTTTGGGTTTTGCCCCAACTAGAGAATTTTCTCCGTTTAACACTATAATTGATATCAATAGATTTGTGAGAAAACTCACTCTTAAAAGATTTTTTGAATTGCAACCTGCCCCTAATAATAGTAATGTAGAATACGTTGGTTTAGATATGGTTACAACCAGTAATGTTTTGAGCCAAAATGACGTATCATTTAAGGATGCTTGTACATTGGGAACCCTGATTGATTTACAAGAGGGTTGTGATAATACAATTGAGCAATCACAGCCCCCAGGTCCAAGAAAAACGGGCTCTGATTTCTATCCAATACAATTTAGAGGCAATGCAATTAATACCTTCCAAAAGTGTGTTGAAAGGGAATTACTTGAGCTAGCAGTGTCCAAAAAACCTGATAAGCAAAATTTAAAACTTTGTGAAAGACTGGCTTTGGAGTCTCTCCAGAGTAATCATGAAATAGTGATTAGAAACTCCGATAAGGGAGGAAACATTGTTATTCTTAACAAAGAAGATTACTTTGGAGAGGCTTTACGCCAATTAAGTGATACTTCTACCTACAAATTGCTTAATGGTAACCCTACGGTCAGCTTTAAGAGGGAGTTACTTATGCTTCTGGATGATGGTATTCATCTTGGTGTCCTTAAAAAGGAAGACTTGTCATATTTAGTTCCAGATTTTCCGGTGACACCTTTATTTCATTATTTACCCAAAGTCCATAAAAATCCTGAGCGACCACCAGGTAGGCCCATAGTGTCGGGCATTGGGTCCTTACTTGAGCCATTATCTGAATGGTTAGATTCCATCCTACAACCGCTAGTTAAGAATCTATACAGTTATTTAAGAGACTCTGCTCATCTTTTAGATTGTCTAAAAAACATTGAGTGGGAAAATACATACTCTTGGGCAGTTGTGGATATTGCTTCACTTTATACCTGTATACCTCACACATTAGGTATCAGGGCAGTAAGGTTTTTTCTTGACAAATTTACAGCATATAACAATGAGGTGAAGATGTTCATTTGTTCAATATTAGAGTTTGTCTTAACTCATAATTTTTTGATGTTCAACGATAACTATTACCTACAATGCTGTGGAACAGCGATGGGGGCAAAATTTGCACCCTGTTTCGCAAATTTGTATGTTGGCTTTTGGGAATTAAACTTTTTATACAACTCTGACAAATCTGAAAATACCAAGAATATAATCTTTTATAAAAGATTTATTGACGATTTGATTGTCATCGTTGATGAACCTTTCAATAAGACATCTTTTGATCTTTTTCTTGTTTTTCTAAATGATAATGATATGTGTTTAACCTTTATTGGTGGTTACAGCTGTACAAGTATTGACTTCTTGGATGTGACATTGGAGGGGGATGTGGAGAACAAGCAAATAGTGTCCAGGACATTCAGAAAGCCAACTGCTGGTAACACTATATTACATGCGAGTTCATGCCATCCTCCACACCTTATCCGTGCCATTCCAAGGGGACAATTCATTAGATTACGACGTAATACAGAAATAGATGCAATTTATCAAAAACAATCTGATGAGCTAATTGAGAGATTATCAGCCAGAGGCTATAATAGGAATAGATTGTTGGATACTAGAAGAGAAGTTGGTACAATGAATTTGATGGATACTGGAATTAAAAAATCTGGCAATTCCTTTGAGGGTAAAATAATATTCACTACTGAATATACAGCACAATTCCCTCAAATAGTTAAAATTTTGAAAAAACATTTGCCAATTTTAGCAAATGATAATGTCTTGCATAAATACGTTGAAAACTGTAGGTTTGTGTCTAAAAAACCAGTCACCTTAGCTTCCAAATTGGCTCCTAGCTGTGTAACTAATACTCTTAGACGTAGAGGTGTGAACTGGTTAAACAGAAAAGGAAACTTTAGATGTGGTATGAGAACATGTCTGACTTGTGACATGATGGAAGTCACTAACAGATTTAGATCCTCAGTGGATAATAGAACTTATGATATTTTGTTTTATGCCAATTGTAAGACAACATTTGCAGTTTATATGCTGGAATGTAAACATTGTAATATTCAATACGTTGGAAAAACGACAAGGGAAGTAAATACTAGGATCAGGGAGCATGTTAACGATGTGAAAAACTACAACAAAGATTCTGTGGTGGCCAGACACTTTAATCTCTTTCATTTCACTGACAAGGGTGATTTCTCTGTGAGAATTATTGATGTAGCTAATACACCAACTAGAGGTGGTAACAGGTATAAGATACTGGACAGAAAAGAGCTATTTTGGATATATAAACTTAAATCCAGAACCCCAATGGGTTTGAACCTTGAGTGGGATATTAGCTATTTTTTCTAAAATGTTAGCTGCCCCTTTAAGGTATAAGATATATCTATGTCTCTTACTAGAAACATGGGACATTTAATACAAAAAATTCTGAGAACATAACGAATCTAGTAACTCTATAACTGACCCTTCAGGGCTATCTATGTGGGTTAATGGTATACACAGTGGTTGAATTGAACAAACTTTCAGAGATTCAAATATATGTTCAAATACTCCCATACATTGTCCTGCTGAGTTGGTTATTTTATGATCCAATATAAGTGTATAGAAATTACATTAATATAGAATAACTTCATGAATACTAAAAGCAGTATATTACACTTTATTGCCATTTTGTATAATGGATTTGATGTGACATTTATGTGTGGCACTGTCACTTTAAATATCTGGCTAAGTAATACAGGTTCAAATTTCTTGCTAAATATAGCCTATATTTCTTTATCTTTATATATCCACCTTCTATGATGCATGAAGTGTATAAATTTACTAATTCTGAATGTTTTGAAATTGTAAATAGGATTCATATAGATATATGGATTTAAGGAACACCATGAATAAGTTGTTTATTTATTTATTTTATTGCAAATAATTTTTTTGTATAAAATAATATAATGGTGTTGCTATTAACGTTATGATTTTTGAGATATCTTTTGCCTCAGGTTTTGATATTGAGAACTTGTATAATAATATGAAGTGCATTTTTGTTTTTAACTGTTTTGTATAAGTGCCAGGTGTTTTGTGTTTTTTTAATTACCTGGGCAGTTATATAATGTAGGCTTCAGAGTATTATCCTCAGTCTATGATGAAGCGCCACTAGAGGGCGCGAAACATGTCAGACGTTTTGTCCATTCTTGCATGCATGTAGTCTTACATGTGAAATAAAGGTATTTTGTTTCAATTATACTGCCGTGCTGCTCTTGTAATTATTTTTATGTATTCTTAGCAGTTGGTTTCTGCTTTTTGAGCATTGCACCCTTTGCCCTTTTGCTATGCCCTTATGCCGGTATTATGTGGCGTCTGACGTCACTATTGTGAGCCTAGGAGGCGCCCGGTATGGAGTTTGAAGCGGCTAGCCGACATGTTTATAGGATTGTTTTATCCGTTATATGTTTAGATTATATGCTAATTTTAGAAAAGTTTAAATTTCCTTTTATTTTCCTCATATTATAATTCTGGGAAGACGTCCCCATAAACTGTACAGTTCATCACTATTTTAATATATTCTGCATTAATTTTTAAGATAAATATAATAAATTGTAATTTATTAATTTACTAAGTTTACCCTGGTACTAGTTATTCACTTTCATTGACTTAAGTTCAACACATTGTACCTAAAGGTTTTTTGGTACTAATTTTTTTAAAATTCACATTGTGTATATTTATTAAATTATTCTTCAGACACTATTAATTTTATTATTTGACAATAGTATTTTACACATTAACTTTAGCACTTCTTGCCCTTTATGTATCATTCTTGGAACATATCCACGGAAATAGTAGTACAGCACTATTTTTTGAAACAGCAGCACTTTATATAACCCCCCCTTTTTGGGGGCATTGTATATATTTATCTACTAGTGGTAGTTATAATCTCATTAATAAAACGTTAACACCAGATTCCTTCAGCTTCCTTAGCGCCCTCACTTCCTATCCATAGGGCTAGATTTATTAAAGCCCTATGGCTGCAAGTTCTCATAAGAACTTGCTCGCCGTATTTATCAAGCAGCGGTCACCAGACCGCCGCTTCCCTAACCTATTCGCCACCTCTAAGGTGGCGAAATTCAATCTCCTCGGTCTAGTAAGACCTAGGAGATTGACAGCTCCTGCCCGCGCTTGATTGGCTGTGCGCAGGGGGTGGGATTGCACGCAAGCGCAAAATTGCGCTCGTGTGCAATAGCGAATACCTGCGGGTAATTTGCCCCGCCACAGGCGAGCTGAGGCATACAGGGGCGTGTATACACGCCCCTGTACGCCTCAGCTTTAATAAATCTAGCCTATAGTATTCTAATTTATTTGAAAAGACAGAAGGATCTTTTCCTCTTGTGAGGTGTTTGCAATCCCCTATTTCCAGCGCTCTACTTATCCACACATACACCAATTACTATGAATTTTTCTTTTAAGGGATATAAAAATCAAAATTGAAATCCATATGAACACATTGCAGGTTTAAGAATTATTTTTGCAAAAATGCTTCAAGTAAAAATTATAGTTTTTTCAAAGATAGTGTTCACTGTGCGTGGAGCATATGTACATATGCCCATGGCACCTCTTAGCAAACACCACACCTGCACGCAATTATCAGTGATTAAACAAATAGAATGACAAATATCCCAGTATATGTTCTGACCAGGTGCGTGAGACATATGTACATAATATGTTCTGACCAGGTGCATGAGGCATATGTACATATGTTCTGAGCATAGTTAAAGCTGTCACTGAACTAGTTAGAACTTTTAATAGAAGCGTTTTTGCTTATACATATGTACTGCAAAAGGGCTTCTTTTATATCTAAAATGCGGTCATGCACATTTCACTTCTGATATGTCCTTTTAAGACATGTCTGGTTCCTACGTGTAATTGTCATTAGTCAGAACTTTTAATCATTATAGGACAGACTATATTTAAAGGGACATGAAACCCATATTTTTTCTTTCATGATTTAGAAAGAGAATGCAAATTTTAAACAATTTTCTAATTTACTTCTATTATCTAATATGCTTAATTCTCTTAATATCCTTGCTGAAAAGCATATCTAGATAGGCTCAGTAGCTGCTGATTGGTGGCTGCACATAGATGCCTCGTGTAATTGGCTCACCCATGTGCATTGCTATTTCTTCAACAAAGGATATCTGAAAAATTAGGCAAATTAGATAATAGAAATAAATTGGAAAGTTGTTTACAATTGTATTCTCTATCTGAATCATGAAAGGAAATTTTTGGGTTTAATGTCCCTTTAAGAGTCAATTTACATTAGTAAACCTAAAACTAGACAGAGATTTGGCATAACATACTTTGTATGATGAATTCTATATGTCCATCCCATATACAAATATAGTATTGATCTTAACAATATCTTTACCAGTTGGCCCATACCCTCAAAAAGTACAGGAAATAAAGTGAGGCAGACTACCCTGCTTTACATAAAGTAACAGTGAACTAAGAATACAAGTGGCAAAAGGTTATTAGTTAACAGAATACAAATACAAATTTGTAGACAGGGACTTGAAAGTCAAAATTAAATTTTCATGAATCAAACAGAGCATTTTAAGAAAAACTTCAATTTACATCTATTATCAAATTAACATTCTTCTCTTGGTATCCTTTGTTGAAAACCATAACTAGGTAGGTTTAGAAGCAGCAATACACTACTGGGAGCTAGCTGCTGATTTGTGGCTACACACACATTTGCCTCTTGTCATTGACTCACCAGGTGTATTCAGCTGAGTCCCAATAGGGTTTTGCTGCTCTGGAACGTACTTTAACTTGTGTTTAACACTTTTCAGGGGTTAAACACACTTTCATATGTAAGCAACTGCAATAATAAAATGTTCTACCAAATAACATATTTTTCTTTTTGTACTTGTACATCCCATTAAGAAGGATGCTTCACTTTAAAGTAATTTGCCATATCAAGTTAGCAATAAAGTAAAACAAAGCTAAAAATCAAAAACAAATTATTGTTTTAAAGGCATATTTAGAAACGAGACATCTACATAATTCAATAGTATCTGCCTTCAGATTCACTAAACTCAGTAGCGTTGTTTGCAAAAGAACTTTATCCATTTGAAAACCACCATAATTATATTTCCACACTGCAAATATGTCCATAAACATCACTTATTCCACACAATGCAACAGTCTATATGATTCCCATCAGTGTTTAGGTGCCACAGCCACGGGTGAAAATATAATCCAGGTTGATAATGGTAAATCTGTCTGATATATTGCTAGTAATACACAATTTAATATTGCTTCACAGTTCACACCACTTGAAGAAGCGCAGTGGTGTTCCCTTGTTTTTAAAAGAAAGGCAAACCAATCAAATGAAGGGGAAAAAAGCTCCATATGTAACCAAAATGCAAGATTCTTTAAAAGTAAAAACTATTCTTAAAAAATAATAATGGCAATTTGTTTAGCACATCTCTTTTAAAAAATAGTATTAATTAAAAATAAAAAAAAGTAATGTGGAAGAGAAACCAGACTTTACCTGTTTAAGATAAGTCTATCTTGCGGTAGGTAATGTTCAAGTTGGAGATATGCTTTTCGAGTAGACAGGGAGATTCAAACAGTTCAGAAACAAACTGTTTTCTTAAAGTTTAAATATTAAACAAAATCATATGGTCCCGTAACCCTAGAAAGTCGCCTGTATGGAGCAGTTGCCACAGGTTCCCATAGTAACGCTGGTACACACATAAAGGGACATCCTGTGCAGTCACTAGGTTACACAGTGACATCTCAGCAAGAGAACAATACTGCAAGTGGACGGGAGGGGGCGTGTACCGTCACGATTGACCAGGTAATGCAAACAGTTTTACAACGGTGAACTATTTGTGGGATTGATGTATGTTATGTTGTCAGTAATGGCTGCTTCATATGCACCAAACTCAAGTAAAACAGCAATTCGTTGCAATGTGTAAATTGTATTTCTCACGAAAACAACGTTATTGCATGCACCATTGCACTGTTTACAGTGATTTGATGGCTGGATTGATGTCTAGAAATCTGATAAAAGTTATTTTTTCTTTGCATAACTAAAGAATTGTTTAGATAAAAATGAAAGACAACATGATAAAGAAGTTATCATAAGCAAATACCATATGAATTAAGTTGCTATTTCAATTTGGCTACAGCCTACAGTTACCATATAATATTGTATCTGTTACTATCTTTATATCTAAATAACACTTTAAACACCTCTGGATTTTGCATAAAATGTCCCCCCCCCCTCCCCTCTAGAGAAGACAAACAGCAAATTATGTAATCTAGGTTTCTTTCATGTAATTGGCAAGAGTCCATGAGCTAGTGATGTATGGGATATACAATCCTACCAGGAGGGGCAAAGTTTCCCAAACCTCAAAATGCCTATAAATACACCCCTCACCACACCCACAATTCAGTTTTACAAACTTTGCCTCCTATGGAGGTGGTGAAGTAAGTTTGTGCTAAGATTTCTACATTGCTATGCGCTTCTCAGCATTGTTGAAGCCCGATTCCTCTCAGAGTACAGCGAATGTCAGAGGGACGTGAAGGGAGTATCACCTATTGAATACGATGATTTCCCTAACGGGTGTCTATTTCATAGGTTCTCTGTTATCGGTCGTAGAGATTCATCTCCTACCTCCCTTTTCAGATCGACGATATACTCTCAATTTACCATTACCTCTACTGATAACTGTTTCAGTACTGGTTTGGCTATCTGCTATATGTGGATGGGTGTCTTTTGGTAAGTATGTTTTTTTATTACTTAAGACACCTCAGCTATGGTTTGGCACTTTATGCATTTATATAAAGTTCTAAATATATGTATTGTACTTATATTTGCCACGAGTCAGGTTCATGTATTTCCTTCTGCAGACTGTCAGTTTCATATTTGGGGAATATAACATTTTTTTTTTAAGAAATGTATTTCTTACCTGGGGTTTAGTCTTTTTTTTAATTGACTACTTCTTGCAAATTGCGGGCGGTATTAGGCCCGCGGGTCCGTCAAATGCTAAACTTTAAAGCACCATTTTTGCCGCAAAAATATTTTTGGCACGAAAAAATACATCTATGACGCAACTTCGTCATTTCCGGTGTCATACTTGACGCCGAGACCTTTCACATGGTTGCGTCATTAGTGACGCGAGTGTCATTTCCGGTTATTTTTGGCGCCAAAAAAGTTTGTTACGTTGTGCGTCATACTTGGTGCCAAACTTTTTCATTATTTCTTTACCCCATTGATGTTTGCCTCTTGCCTTTTTCTTTATCAGAGGGCTATGCTATTTACATTTTTCCCCATTCCTGAAACTGTCATATAAGGAAATAGATCATTTTGCTTTATATGTTGTTTTTTCTCTTACATTTTGCAAGATGTCTCAATCTGATCCTGCCTCAGAAGTTTCTGCTGGAACATTGCTGCCTGACATCGGTTCTACCAAAGCTAAGTGCATTTGTTGTAAAATTGTAGAAATTATTTCGCAGAATGTCATTTGTAATAGTTGTCATGATAAACTTTTACATGCAGATAGTGTATCCATCAGTAATAGTACATTGCCAGTTGCAGTTCCTTCAACTTCTAATGTGCATGATATATACCTGTACATTTTAAAGAATTTGTTTCTGATTCTATCCTGAAGGCTTTGTCTGCATTTCCACCTTCTAATAAACGTTAAAGGTCTTTTAAAACTTCTCATTTAGTTGATGAAATTTCAAATGACCAACAACATAATAATTTATCCTCTTCTGATGAGGATCTATCTGATACAGAAGATCCTTCCTCAGACATTGACACTGACAAATCTACTTATTTATTTAAAATAGAGTATATGTGTTCTTTATTAAAAGAAGTGTTAATTACTTTGGATATTGAGGTAACCAGTCCTCTTGACGTTCAGTCTAATAAACATTTAAATGCTGTTTTTAAACCTCCTGTGTTTTTTTCCTATTCCTGAGGCTATTTCTGATATGATTTCTAAGGAATGGAATAAGCCAGGTACTTCTTTTATTCCTTCTTCAAGGTTTAAAAAATTGTATCCTGGGGGCGGAGCTAACCGCTGCATGAAGAGGTTGTGTCACAGTGGAGCTCTGAGTTATCAGTTAGCAAATTAACTCTAAAAACGATAGTAAAATAGCTGGATCTATATAGCTCAGCATATGTTAGCCTGGAGAAACTTAAGGAGCACAAATAGTTTAATTTGCAGATTGACCTGACTCCACAGATACCGCAAACTCTGATCGCAGCACAGCGATCTGGACACAGCTGAAAAGTAAGCTGATATCGCCTATACACGCTGTAAGTGTCTGCTGCACACCCGGAGGGTTGGGGATCCGCTCCGGGGGTCATAGACTTCAGGTCTGTAGGACCCTTCAGCCACACGGACGGTTTTTTTTTTTTTGTCAAAGAGGTGCCGACACACAGACAGCTGCTAACGATCCTTGCGTGAGTCCCAGAAAGCGACGAGGATACATAGTGCCTAGGTAAGACCTCTGGTTAGAAGCTCCGGTGACTGGGGAATATTAAAGTATAAGTGACTGTAATCATCTACCGGTACATACAGTGCCGTTTAATCAACTGGATCCAACAATCGGCATACATCATTCCTAGGTCAGGATTTTCCCCTTACCTCCTATCTCTATACCGTTGAGGGTAACCCGGTTCTGGGTCAAGTGGAGCAACATCAATATTGCTATATTTACATTGTTTGCAAATTTGGGGACATATAATTCCAGCACACAAGATTTGGCGCGAAACTCCGCCATCTTAAGTATCTTACTACGCAACTCTCCCACTTCACTTGTTAGTTCAGTATATAACAGCCAAATCTATTGAGGGACCTGAAACAACATTAACTCGGGCTAGAATTTGCATATGTGTAAATAAAGCCCTAATGAACTGTACAAACTCCCTGGAGGTTATTAATTGAAGATCAGTCTCTGTTACCACGAGAGATCATTCCCCCCCTGATTTAAAGGCACAGAGTGGGAACTTTAAACTGTTTGGAAGCTATACCTGTGTCTAAGACATTACATTGTTAGAATTGAGGCTTTCATTCGATACACCAAGCACATAATAAACCTGTGACACTGCTTTTGATGACTGATTGCTCATTTCTTTTTACCATTTGCTGGGGCCTTTAGCTTAGCCAGACCAGAGACAGGTGGAGTAAAGCCACTTTAATTACACTAACAAAATCATAAGGACTTACAATATTCAAGCCAATAGAACCACAAACAGCTCTCACAGACTCCCTGAAGTAGTGATTAGAGCTTTAGTATCACTTGCTATAAAAGTTCATTATTTTCTTGAATTAAAGTCACAGAGTGGTAATACTGGGACATTTTGAAAAGTTTTTCTCTTCTTCTTCACCATAAATATTGCAATATTTGGATTTTTATTTTAGTCCTACATAATAAACGTATATCAAATCTGCACGGTGCACACCTCTCCCATTTCCTGCTGTACTTTTTTGCAGCAGGTCATACCCACTTACCTTTTCCCGTCTTGGTCCAGTGAGGACATTGTCCCTGAGGTGTTGCGCCAAACGGAAAACTTCCAGCTGAAGGAGTATTTGTGTTTTGACTTTTCTTGTCAACTTCAAAATTACAGAAGATAAAGTGCAGGATTTGCTAATGTTAAAAATCCAAACCATGCCCGCACACTAAAACTCTAAGATGGGGGAGAAGTGGAGGTACTAAGCAACTATAGCAACACTTGGAGCTAGCTGAAGCGGCTTGTATTGGTGACATTGCTCTTCACAGAGGCCAACCTACCAGAAAATAATTGAAAGTTATAGCCCACCCAAATATATTTCCCCTTTGGTTTTCATCACTTCTAGTTGAAGATACTCCCACTTGTGGGCCCAACATGGCACATTCCAATAAGAAAAAACATCAACAAAGATTGGGAGAAGGTCCCAAGCGTACAGTAGCTGATCACTTCAACAATAGAGTGCTTTCTGACAGAGATGGATCAGATGAAGAATCTAGAGACTCACATACCTTATACAAGGAGATACCTGACTCGGAGAACCTATCCAAGGGGAAACAGTCCCAATCTGAATCCAAGGTTCTAGATTCAATTAACGCATTATCATCAAAGATAGACTCCCACTATTCATCCCTCAGGAGTGAAATTAGGAGCTCGGTAGCAGACTTGAGAAGAGATCTCAACACGCAGAACGAAAGAACTGAAGCTTTGGAGAGGAAACAGGAAGATATGGCTGTTGAGCAGGCTAATTTCCTTTTCTATGCCCAAGCATTGGCAGAAACTATAAGTGACCTAGAATCTAAGATGGCTGATAATGAGGATAGGTCAAGAAGGAACAACATTAGGATAAGGGGTATCAAGGAAGACATAAGTCCATCTGAACTATCTGAATATCTGTTGACCCTGTTTAAAGACCTTCTTGGCACATTTCAAGACACGGATGCCCTAATTGATAGAGCTCACAGAGCTATTAAACCGAGAACAATGGCCTCAGAATTACCAAGAGATGTTATTGTACGCCTCCATTATTTCACTTTCAAGGAGAGATTGATGAGGGCTTCATTTTCCAACAAATCCTTTATTGAAAAACATCCAGGAGTACAACTATTTCCCGACCTCTCTTCTTTCACTCTAGCAAAAAGAAGATCGTTTGCCCCTATCACCCTCAGTCTGAGGAAAGCTGGGATTAAATACAGATGGGGTTTCCCGGTGAGACTCTTTTTTCAACATGAGAATAAGAGTTGTGTTGTCTCCTCGTTAGAACAGGGCCTGAGACTGTTGACAACCCTGGGCCTGGGGCAGCAGGCAGCAGGTTCGAATACTGCCTCGGCAGTTCAGAGAGATTTGAGGCCTTCTGCGGTAGAATGGCAACCTTTACCTAATAGACCAAACAAACAGTAAGATAGAGTTTCAGCAGCCGCAACAGGAGATTGAGTCTCCCTTTGAGCCCTTATACAAATTTTCTGGAAGTGCTGCATTCCTGAGTTGACCAATCAACTTTTTGATAACAAGTGGTGCTGATGGGTGTTAATGGACTGTAATGCCTGGAACATAAGGCTAATATGTATATTGTACGAATGTTGAGTTAAAGGTTTCATAAGTACCAGCTTCTTAAAGATAATACAGGTTCAGTAATGGATCTAAGCTGCATGACTATCAATGCCTTAGAATCACTAGTACACAAAATGCTTGTTGTTATTGTAGGTAAGATATAAAAAAAATTCTCCTTCTTTGTTTCTGAAGATGAGACTACAATACTACACTTATAAAAGTACAGATTATTAATCAAAATGAACATCATTAACAATATTTTTCTTTTAGACTCAGTTGCAGAGTCGACCTCCACATAGTTTCTCCCCCTTCCATATCCCCTATACTCTCTTTTGCACAAGATACATTTTAGTGCCCTTCAGAAAAGATAGTGGTGTTCCCCTTTTGCTCTTCACCTGAGGCTGCGGTGTATTGACATTAGAGCTTATAAATTATACTCGCAGTTTAAGTAGCCCTGGCTAGCCCACTATTCTACTTCTAGTGTATCTTCCTACATAATTAAAAGAGCAGTAGCACATTTGAAGCAAGCTCTATTAAGCGGCCTCCGCCCCTCCTCTCAGCCTTCCTATAGATCCCCTCATCCTATATCCTTTTTCTTATCCCTCCCCTCTCCTTTTCCACTTATTCTCCAACTCTCATAATACCCCTCCCCCCTAGACTTTGGTTCCTTATTCTCCCCCTAGCTCTCTCCTTCACTTTCCACGTTTTCCCTTTTTATTAAGGAGTAGTCTATAGTTATAGTTAGAAAGGTTAAACAAGTCTAAACTCCTTAGCTACCGTCCACCCTTATTTCAGGTGGATAAACAAGCGGTGTTTACCCGCTATTGATATTGTAATGATATATGTTGCTCTTATCCTTCATCAAGGTATCCAGCTGCTAGTGGACAGAACTCCTTTTTTGCGTTCTTGATTTTTGATTTCTTTCACTGGGGTTTTTTTTTTTTTTCTCCTCTTCTTCTTCTCTCTTCCCCATCCCACTCTTTTTACTCCTCTCCTAAACTTAATAATCTCTGAAAATGATTGGTTTAAGATTTATCTACCACAATACACAGGGCCTAAATTCCCAGACTAAAAGAAGTCTTCTTCTTAATCAGCTTCAACGAAATAAAATTGACATGGCATTCATCCAGGAGACTCACTGGCAGCAACAGAGAGGTGAGGTCTTTCAATATTGAAATTACTCACATATTTACAGGGCCTCCCACTGCACAAAATCTAGAGGTGTTGCCATTTTGATCATGGACTCAGTGAGCTTTGAGGAAATTTATAGTGAGTCAGACCCCCAGGCACAATATATTTTCCTAGTATGTAAGCTCAACAATATCCTCTTTACTTTAGTAAATATGTATGCTCCAAACGTTAAACAGACACAATTTCTTGGTAAAATGCTCCCACGCTCAAAAGAGACAGGTCCTCACAGTCCAAAGCTAACGCGTTCCAGAAAGTGATGTTTCAGTTCCAACTATATGATGCTTGGAGGGCATATAATCCATCAGTACAGGACTATACTTTCTATTCGAACCCCCACAGATCGTTCTCTAGAATAGACACCTTTTTTGCTACAACCAAACTCTTAGATAAGATAGAGGGTTCCAAGATTCTCCCGATTTCCTGGTCTGATCATAATTCAGTGACTATGGAGATAGGCCAGATTATTCCTCATGAGGATTATACATGGAGATTAGCAGACTGACTGATTCAGTCACCTGCGGAGGTTCAAAACTCTGTTGAGACCATAAGGGAATTCTTGAAATTAAATGATGATGGCCAAACAAGTTCCCAAAACCTATGGGCTACTTTAAAAGCCTATATGAGAGGCCACTATATTAAATTAGCAGCTAAAGCAAAAAGGGAAAGGGGAGGAACGTTATCTGAATTAACTTGTAAACTAAGGGAAAGTCATCTTAAATTGTCCAATACTTACTCTATCGAGGTCAATGACCAGATCCAAACATTTAAAAAACAGATCAGGCACCTAGAACTTTTGAGAGTCCAGAGGACTTTAGATAAGTTTAGACAGAAATTCTACTATTGCAATAATAAACCCACCACATTCTTAGCTAATAAATTACGCAATCGAGCAGCCCAAAAACGCATAGTAGCCATCAATGTAGGTGATTTTAGGGTTTCTTCCCCAAAAGAAATTGGCCTAGCCTTCTATAAATTTTATAGGTCTCTATACAATATTCAGTCACCCCTGGACAGTACAAATTCATTGAAAGATAATATCCGATCTTTTCTGAAGAAAATGGAACTTCCTACTCTGTCGGAAGACAATGCAAAACTCCTAAGCGGTCATATCACGATTGAGGAGATTAAATTAGCAATAAGACAACTCAAGACAGGGAAGGCCCCTGGCCCTGATGGGTATACAGGGAAATTTTTATAAAACATTCACACATATAATTGTCCCTATTTTACATAGCTTATTTAACGAAATCATGCAACAAGGGGAGGTGGCATCAGAGTTTCTTGAGGCAAATATAGTCACACTATTAAAACCAGATAAAGACCCAGCAGAATGTGGAAGCTATAGGCCCATATCGTTAATAAATGTGGACACTAAATTATATTCCAAAATATTGGCAAACCGTTTAGATAAGGTAATACCAACATTAATACACAGGGACCAGGTCGGTTTCATCCCTGGCAGGGAGGGTCCCGAAAATACTAGAAGATTAGTCCACATAATGTCGGAGGCCAAAAGAAGAAAGGTTCCCCTCCTCGCCCTGTCACTAGACGCAGAAAAGGCGTTTGACAGGGTGAGGTGGGATTACCTGTGGGAAACTTTGGGGACTTTTGGTATACCAATCCAATTTACTAAAGCAGTGAAGACCCTATACTCATGCCCCACGGCGGAGGTGAGGGGAGTGGGATTTAAATCAGAAAAATTTAGAGTGTCCAACGGAACTAGACAGGGGTGCCATTTATCACCCCTGTTGTTTGCACTTGCTATAGAACCACTGGCTCAAGCCATCAGAGAAAATAATAGAAGAGAGTGTATTACATTTAGAGATTCCACTCACAAAATTGCGCTTTTCGCAGATGATGTCACTCTCCTACTGACCTCCCCCAGGACTTCTTTGCCTGCCCTTATGAAAGTCATCAAACGATTTGGAGACCTACGTTTTTATAAGTTGAATCTGTCCAAAACAGAAGCCCTGTCAATCGGGATCTCAGACACTGTAGTCTCTAGCATCAAAAGTAGATATAATTTTAAATGGATGGAAAACACTATAAAACATCTGGGGGTTTATCTAGGACCGGATATGGCCACGATGGTCAACAGAAATTTTGCTGATAGAATGCAGGAGTTTAGAAAGATCCTAGAGTCATGGGAGTATTCAGAAATTTCATGGACAGGTAGGATAGCCTCTATAAAAATGTCATTTCTACCAAAAATCACGTATCTATTTCGTTGTATTCCTGTTCAGATACCCAGATCAATAATCAATAGACTGCAAAGTATGATCTCAGTGTACATTTGGAGGGGTAGGAAGCCGAGAGTGTTAGGTTGTATTATGCAAAGAACTATTAAACAAGGAGGCTTGTCGTTACCGAGTATCCTGGCATATCATGATGCCGCTAGGTTATCTCATATAATGGGATGGAGTACTGCAGACTCCAATCTTAGATGGCAGGAAGTTGAGATTGACACCCTACCGCTGAATATGAAACTGACAGACCTGATCTGGATCCCGGCCCACTACCGAGATAAGCTTGGAATAACTCAGCCAGTTATTTTAGATGCACTTAAATTCTGGGACAAAAACAGACATAAACCACATCTAGCTCCACATCCATCCCCCATCCACCCTGTTGTAGACGTGGCTTGGTGCCTTCAAGAAACCCACATGAATATGTGGCTAAAACTTAGAGATGTGTTAGTTGAAGACATAGAAGAGGGAACAGACCACCCTTATCTCGATTCCTTTATGATTAAATACCATATCCCTAACAAATTTCGCTTTGAGGCACTTAGATTACTCAGCTTCTTAAAGAGCTGGGGATTACAAACAACAAATGGAGGGAAAAAACTAAATGGGAAAAATGTTGGTCATCTGATCATAAACCTAAGGGTATGATGTCCTTCCTTTACTTTTTATTAACTAGTGAGCAGGTACTAGTGAAAACTACAGCTCAGTTGGCCTGGGAGAAAGATCTACATAAGACTTTTGACTTAGGAAATTGACTCAAAGAGATGGTGATGGCCAGCAGGTATCTTCACTGCTCAACTCTGTGGGAAAACTACTATAAAATAGTTTGTAGATGGCATTTAGTGCCCATGCGCTTACATCAATTTTATCCTACCTCCTCCCCAATGTGTTGGAGGAAATGTGGTCAGATAGGCACTTGGATACATGTGTGGTGGGAGTGCCCCTTGATCCGGCCCTTTTGGCGGTTTTGTGTGAAACTCCTAGGAGATCTACATTATAATCTCTTTTTTTCACCTGCCCTATGTTTGCTACATTTGGACTCTCCCAGAATGCCCCTACCGAGAAAGATTTTTCTGATTTACTTTCTTACTGCTGCTAAATTGATAATTGCCAGAAACTGGAAACAGGTCTCACCCCCCTCTATCCAGAATATCATAGAACAACTTACTTATATGAAACAAATGGAAAAATACGTCTATACCCTATTGGGGATAACCGACTTACATATTAAGGTATGGGAAGGTTGGACAGAGCTATATGGCCAATGAATAGGTGAGGGTGACAAATAGTGGGGAATAGAGATCTAAATAATAAATTTACCAGTTAAAACTGGATTACCCTACTCCTAGGCCTTCTCCCTATCTTCCCCCCCACCTACATGCTCACTTCTATTCCCATCAACATACCCCTCTCCTCCTTTCTCCTTAATTTTTCTCCCCCCCCCCTTTTTTTTCTTTTCTTCTTTTCTCCCTCTCGACAGAGAGAAAGTATCTCAGATTTTATGAGAAGTGCTGATAATTATGTGTATTTAGTAGAAGCAACTTGTTATGACTCCCTATAATTTGTAAATTTTCAGATAATAAATACATCTACTTTATAATTAACATATCATCCTATAAGAAGTATAAGTTTTCTGGCTGTTTAAATTTTACAACTTTGTTATGTGTTTATATAGGAAACAAAAAAAAACAAAAAAGAGGTAATGCTTGATTATATGTCTTTGTTTTTGTATTCACATACAATGTCCTTTATTTTCATTATGTTTTTTTGGAGAGATACATATATGATGTCTGAATCAAGATTTCTTTATTCTCTTATAAGAAAAGGTTTCATTATCCAATAGGTAAACAATGTCTTGTATGCACAATTTACCAAAATGATACAGAATCTATATTATTTTTATGTTTCTTTTTTCTTTCTTGTATTACCTCAATAAAAAACTTTGATTTTAAAAAAAAAAAATTGTATCCTTTACCAGTAAAATCTATAGAGTTTTGGGAAAAAATCCCCAAAGTTGATGGGGCTATTTCTACTCTTGCTAAACGTACTACTATTCCTATGGAAGATAGTACTTCCTTTAAGGATCCTTTAGATAGGAAGCTTGAATCTTATCTAAGGAAGGCCTATTTATATTTAGGTCATCTTCTCAGACCTGCAATTTCTTTGGCTGATGTTGCGGCTGCATCAACTTTCTGGTTGGAGAATTTAGCGCAACAGGAATTGGATTCTGACTTATCTAGCATTATTCGCTTACTGCAATATGCTAATCATTTTATTTGTGATGCCATTTTTTATATTATCAAAATTGATGTTAGATCCATGTCCTTAGCTATATTAGCTAGAAGAGCTTTGTGGCTTAAATCTTGGAATGCTGATATGACATCTAAATCTAGATTACTATCTCTTTCTTTCCAAGGTAATAATTTATTTGGTTCTCAGTTGGACTTTATTATCTCAACTGTCACTGGGGGAAAGGGAGTTTTTCTGCCTCAGGATAAAAAACCTAAGGGTAAATCTAAGGCTTCTAACCGTTTCCGTTCCTTTCGTCAGAATAAGGAACAAAAACTCAATCCTCCCAACAAGGAATCTGCTTCCAATTGGAAGCCTTCCTCAAATTGGATTAAATCCAAGCCATTTAGGAAACCAAAGTCAGCCCCTAAGTCCGCATGAAGGTGCGGCCCTCATTCCATCTCAGCTGGTCGGGGGCAGGTTAAGGTTTTTCAAGGATATTTGGATAAAATCTGTCCAAAATCAATGGATTCAGAGCATTGTCTCTCAAGGGTATCAAATAGGATTCAGAGTAAGACCTCCTGTGAGAAGATTTTTTCTCTCACGTATCCCAGCAAATCCAGACCTGTGTGTTCAGACCTGGAGTCTTCAGGGGTAATCATGCCAGTTCCTTTTCAGGAAGAAGGTTTGGGGTTTTATTCAAATCTATTCATTGTCCCAAAAAAGGAAAATTTATTCAGACCAGTTCTGGATCTGAAAATTTTGAATCGTTATGTAAGAGTCCCAACTTTCAAGATGGTGATTATAAGGACTATTCTGCCTTTTGTTCAGCGAGGACATTATATGTCCACAATAGACTTGCAGGATGCATACCTTCATATTCCGATTCATCCAGAACATTATCAGTTTCTTAGATTCTTTTTTCTAAACAAGCATTACCAATTTTTTGCTCTTCCATTTGGCCTAGCAACAGCTCCAATAATCTTTTCAAAGGTTCTGGGTGCCCTACTCTCTGTAATCAGAGAACAGGGTATTGCGGTGTTTCCTTATTTGGACAATATCTTGGTACTAGCTCAGTCTTTACGTACTGCAGAATCACACACGAATCAACTAGTGTCGTTTCTTCGGAAACATGGTTGGAGGATCAATTTACCAAAAAGTTTCTTGATTCCTCAGACAAGGCTCACCTTTTTAGGCTTCCAGATAGATTCAGTGTCCATGACTCTGTCTCTAACAAACAAGAGACGTTTAAAATTGGTTGCAGCCTGCCGGCACCTTCAGTCTCAATCATTCCCTTCAGTGGCTATGTGCATGGAAGTTTTAGGTCTCATGACTGCAGCATCGGACACGATCCCCTTTGCTTGTTTTCACATGAGACCTCTACAGCTTTGTATGCTGAACCAATGGTGCAGGGATTATACAAAGATATCACAATTAATATCCTTAAATCCTAATGTACGACACTCTCTGACATGGTGGATAGATCACCATCGTTTAGTTCAAGGGGCTTCTTTTGTTCGGCCAACCTGGACTGTGATCACAACAGATTTGAGTCTTTCAGGTTGGGGAGCTGTTTGGGGATCTCTGACAGTACAAGGGGTTTGGAAATCTCAAGAGGCGAGATTACCAATAAATATTTTAGAACTCTGTGCAATTCTCAGAGCTCTTCAGTTTTGGCCTCTGTTAAAGAGAGAACCGTTCATTTGTTTTCAGACAGACAATATCACAACAGTGGCATATGTCAATCATCAGGGTGGGACTCACAGTCCCCAAGCTATGAAAGAAGTATCTCGGATACTTGCTTGGGCGGAATCCAGCTCCTGTCTAATATCTGCGGTGCATATCCCAGGTGTAGACAATTGGGAGGCGGATTATCTCAGCCGCCAGACTTTACATCCAGGGGAGTGGTCTCTCCATCCAGATGTATTTTCTCAGATTGTTCAGATGTGGGGTCTTCCAGAGATAGATCTCATGGCCTCTCATCTAAACAAGAAACTTCCCAGATACCTGTCCAGGTCCAGGGATGTTCAGGCGGAAGCAGTGGATGCGCTGACACTTCCTTGGTGTTATCATCCTGCTTATATTTTCCCGCCTCTAGTTTTCCTTCCAAGAGTGATCTCCAAAATCATCATGGAACAATCATTTGTGTTGCTGGTGGCTCCAGCATGGCCACACAGGTTTTGGTAAGCGGATCTGGTTCGGATGTCCAGTTGCCCGCCTTGGCCCATTCCGTTACGGCCAGACCTACTATCTCAAGGTCCGTTTTTCCATCAGGATCTCAAATCATTAAATTTGAAGGTATGGAAATTGAACGCTTAGTACTAAGTCATAGAGGTTTCTCTGACTCAGTGGTTAATACTATATTACAAGCTCGTAAATCTGTCTCTAGAAAGATTTATTATAGAGTTTGGAAGACTTACATTTCATGGTGTTCTTCTCATAAATTCTCTTGGCATTCTTTTAGAATTCCTAGAATTTTACAGTTTCTTCAGGATGGTTTGGATAAGGGTTTGACTGCAAGTTCCTTGAAAGGACAAATCTCCGCTCTTTCTGTTTTATTTCACAGAAAGATTGCTATACTTCCTGATATACACTGTTTTGTACAGGCTTTAGTTCGTATTAAATGTCATTAAATACATTTCTCTTCCTTGGAGTCTTAATTTGGTTCTGAAGGCTTTACAGGCTCCTCCATTTGAACTTATGCATTCTTTGGACATTAAACTACTTTCTTGGAAAGTGTTGTTCCTTTTGGCCATCTCTTCTGCTAGAAGAGTTTCTGAGCTATCTGCTCTTTCTTGTGAGTCTCCTTTTCTTATTTTTCATCAGGATAAGGCAGTTTTGCAGACTTCTTTTCAATTTTTACCTAAGGTTGTGAATTCTAACAACATTAATAGAGAAATTGTTGTCCCTTCCTTACGTCCTAATCCTAAGAATTCTTTGGAAAGATCCTTACATTCTTTGGATGTGGTAAGAGCTTTGAAATATTATGTGGAAGCTACTAAAGATTTCAGGAAGACTTCCAGTCTATTTGTTTTATTTTCTGGTCCTAGGAAAGGTCAGAAGGCTTCTGCTATTTCCTTGGCTTCTTGGTTGAAACTTTTGATGCATCAAGCTTTTTTGGAGTCGGGTCAGGCTTCGCCTCAGAGAATTACAGCTCATTCTACTAGATCAGTCTCCACTTCATGGGCTTTTAAGAATGAAGCTTCAGTTGATCAGATTTGCAAAGCGGTAACTTGGTCCTCTTTGCATACATTTACTAAATTCTACAGTTTTGATGTATTTGCTTCTTCTGAAGCAGTTTTTGGTAGAAAAGTTCTTCAGGCAGCTGTTTCAGTTTGATTCTTCTGCTTTTGATTTAAGTTTTTTTCTTTCAATTATGAAAATAAACTTATTTTTTTGGGTTGTGGATTAATTTTTTTCAGCGGAAAATGGCTGTTTTTATTTTATTCCCTCCCTCTCTAGTGACTCTTAAGTGGAGATCCACATCTTGGGTATTGCTATCCCATACGTCACTAGCTCATGGACTCTTGCCAAATACATGAAAGAAAACATAATTTATGTAAGAACTTACCTGATAAATTAATTTCTTTCATATTGGCAAGAGTCCACGAGACCCACCCTTTTTTTATGGTGGTTATGATTTTTTGTATAAAGCACAATTATTTCCAAATTTCTTTTGTTGATGCTTTCTACTCCTTTCTTTATCACCCCACTGCTTCGCTATTCGTTAAACTGAATTGTGGGGGTGGTGAGGGGTGTATTTATAGGCATTTTGAGGTTTGGGAAACTGTGCCCCTCCTGGTAGGATTGTATATCCTATATGTCACTAGCTCATGGACTCTTGCCAATATGAAAGAAATTAATTTATCAGGTAAGTTCTTACATAAATTATGTTTTTTCTAACTTTGACCCCCAAAATCGGTTACACATCTACAACCACCAAAAAAAAAAACCATGCTAAATAGTTTCTAAATTTTGTCCTTAGTTTAGAAATACCCAATGTTTACATGTTCTTTGCTTTTTTTGCAAGTTATAGGGCCATAAACACAAGTAGCACTTTGCTATTTCCAAACCACTTTTTTTTTCAAAATTAGCGCTAGTTACATTGGAACACTAATATTTTTCAGGAATCCCTGAATATCCATTGACATGTATATATTTTTTTTAGAAGACATCCCAAAGTATTGATCTAGGCCCATTTTGGTATATTTCATGTCACCATTTCACCGCCAAATGCAATCAAATAAAAAAAATTGTTCACTTTTTCACAAAGTTTTTCACAAACTTTAGGTTTCTCACTGAAATTATTTACAAACAACTTATGCAATTATAGCATAAATGGTTGTAAATGCTTCTCTAGGACCCCCTTTGTTCATAAATAGCAGACATATATGGCTTTGACTTTGCTTTTTGGTAATTAGAAGGCTGCTAAATGCCACTGCGCACCACACGTGTATTATGCCCAGCAGTGAAGGGGTTAATTAGGGAGCATGTAGGGAGCTTCTAGGGTTAATTTTAGCTTTAGTGTAGCGTAGTAGACAACCCCAAGTATTGATCTAGGCCCATTTTGGTATATTTCATGCCACCATTTCACCGCCAAATGCGATCAATTAAAAAAAAACGTTTAATTTTTCACAATTTTAGGTTTCTCACTGAAATTATTTACAAACAGCTTGCACAAATGGTTGTAAATGCTTCTATGGGATCCCATTTGTTCAGAAATAGACATATATGGCTTTGGCGATGTTTTTTGGTAATTAGAAGGCCGCTAAATTCTGCTGCGCATCACACGTGTATTATGGCTAGCAGTGAAGGGGTTAATTAGGTAGTTTTTAGGGAGCTTGCAGGGTTAATTTTAGCTTTAGTGTAGAGATCAGCCTCCCACCTGACACATCCCACCCCCTGATCCCTCCCAAACAGCTCCCTTCCCTCCCCCACCCCACAATTGTCCCTGCCATTTTAAGTACTGGCAGAAAGTTGTAAATTTTTTTATTATTTTTAGCATATTTACATATGCTGCTGTGTAGAATCCCCCCTTAGCCCCCAACCTCCCTGATCCCCCCAAAAACAGCTCTCTAACCCTCCCCCTCTGCCTTATTGGGGGCCATCTTGGGTACTGGCAGCTGTCTGCCAGTACCCAGTTTGCAAAATAAAATTGTTTTTTTTGGTTTTTTTTCTGTAGTGTAGCTTCCCCCCCCCCCCCCCCCCCGACTGATTTATTTTCAAAAGTTATATTCCCCCCTTTTTCCAACTTTTAAGAAAACATTTTTTCTGTAGTGTAGCAGTTCCCACCCGCTCCCTCCCCGTGCACGCGCCCCACCCCCACCCTCCCGTGCACGCTTCAATGCGCGCTCCCGGCCATCCCCGCCCAGGATCCCGCCCCCTCCAAATCTCTCCAACCCACCAACGAATATAGCCACCGATCTCCGGTGCAGAGAGGGCCACAGAGTGGCTCTCTCTGCACCGGATGGCTAAAAAAGGTTATTGCAGGATGCCTTGATATCGAGGCATCACTGCAATACCCGGAAAGCAGCTGGAAGCGAGCAGGATCACTTCCAGCTGCTTTCCAGACCGAGGACGTGCAGGGTACGTCCTTGGTCGTTAACTAACTTTTTTGTGAGGACGTACCCTGCACGTCTTCGGTCGTTAAGGGGTTAATGTGACCTATAAACTGCACAACTCAATTTAAAAACAAAATGAAAACTTTTAGGTAAAGGGAAATAAAAATAAAAAACTAAAATAATATGGTTGCATAAGTGTGAACACCCTTAAACTAATACTTTATTGAAGCCCCTTTTGATTTTATTACAGCACTCAGTCTTTTTGGGTATGAGTTTTTCAGCATGGCAAATCTTGACTTGGCAAGATTTGCCCACTCTTCTTTGCAAAAAGACTCTAAATCTGTCAGAATGCGAGGGCATCTCCTGTGCACAGCCTTCTTCAGATCAGCCCACAGATTTTGAATTGGATTCAGGTCTGGGCTCTGGCTGGGCCATCCCAAAACTTTAATCTTCTTCTGGTGAAGCCATTCCTTTGTTGATTTGGATGTATGCTTTGGGTCGTTGTCATGCTGAAAGATGAAGTTCCTCTTCATGTTCAGCTTTCTAGCAGAAGCCTGAAGGTTTTGTGCCAATATTGTCTGGTATTTGGAACTGTTCATTATTCCCTCTACCTTGACTAAGGCCCCAGTTCCAGCTTAAGAAAAACAGCCCCAAAGCATGATGCTGCCACCACCATGCTTCACTGTGGGTATGGTGTTCTTTTGGTGATATGCAGTGTTGTTTTTGCGCCAAACATATCTTTTGAAATTATGGCCAAAAAGTTCAACTTTGGTTTCATCAGACCAGAACACCTTTTGCAACATGCTTTTGGGAAACTTCAGATGTGTTTTTGCAAAATTTAGCCGAGCTTGGATGTTTTTTTTTTTTTTTGTAAGAAAAGGCTTCCGTCTTGCCACTCTACCCCATAGCCCAGATATATGAAGAATACGGGCGATTGTTGTCACATGTACAACACAGCCAGTACTTGCCAAATTTTCCTGCAGCTCCTTTAATGTTTTTTTTTTTAAAAGCTTTTATTAAAGATAAGACATATTGAACAATCATAACAATTTCAAACATAATCAATTACATCTTATTGAATTTGTCTCTAGCACATAATCAAGAAAAAGAAACACCAAAAAAAAAAAAAAATCAAGGGAAGAAAGTAAGGGTCCGACACAGTGTTTCACTTTAATGTTGCTGTAGGCCTCTTGACAACCTCCCAGACCAGTTTTCTTCTCGTCTTCTCATCAATTTTGGAGGGACGTCCAGTTTTTGGTATTGTCACTGTTGTGCCATATTTTCTTCACTTGATGATGACTGTCTTCACTGTGTTCCATGGTATATCCAATGCCTTGGAAATTCTTTTGTACCCTTCTCCTGACTGATACCTTTTAACAATGAGATCCCACTGATGCTTTAGACGCTCTCTGCGGACCATGGCTTTTGCTGTAGGATGCGACTAACAAAATGTCAGGAAAGACCTACTAGAACAGCTGAACTTTATTTGGGGTTAATCAGAGGCACTTTAAATGATGACAGTTGTGTACTGACTCCTATTTAACATGATTTTGCATGTGATTGCTTAATTCTGAACACGGCTACATCCCTAGTTATAAAAGGGTGTTCACACTTATGCAACCATATTATTATTATTATTATTTCCCTTTACCTAAAAGATTTCAGTTTGTTTTTCAATTGAGTTGTATAGTTTATAGGTCACATTAAAGGTGGAAAAAGTTCTGAAATTATTTTTTTACATCACAGAAACCTGACATTTTAACAGGGGTGTGTAGACTTTTTATATCCACTGTGTGTGTGTGTTTGTATGTGTGTATATATATATATATATATGAAAAGCACACTGGTCTAAAAGAGGCTGCTTCCGGGTGGTAAATCGCCATATAACTAGCTAATGAGCTGTTGTTCGTTCCTGGTAGAGCGCTTCTCACTTCGGAGAACCCAATATGCAAATTATAAATCACCATGGGGAGGTCTCCCTATGGGTGATGGGGGAAACCAGACGTGGACTCCCAGCCCAGTGTGCCTAGAGGAGTGTGGCTGCACCTCACGGACGAGGCCCATAGGAAGCCGAAACGATCGTCTGGGGTTGTCATGTTCCTTGTTCAGAGGAGAATTGCCTGGTATTTCGGGGCTGGACTGACCTTGCATGGCAGGATCAGACTGATATACTTCAGGAAAGTTTTCCTCTGTGAAAAGCACACTGGTCTAAAAGAGGCTGCTTCCGGGTGGTAAATCGCCATAGAACTAGCTGAGCTGTTGTTCGTTCCTGGTAGAGCGCTTCTCTCTATACATATACACACACATATATATATATATATATACACACACTAAACTCTGTTAGCCGGAACTCAAGCAGCCAGAAAAAACAAACAAAGATATTGTACATTAAAATTAAAAAAAAACTTATGTTGCTCTGCAGCTTCCTTTCTCTATAGTAGGCTCTCAAAGGTGAAAGCAATGCCACCAGACCCTACATAACTGCTCTTGAAAGTTGTGAGCACAAGGCAGTCTGAGAATTAGACACTGGGTGCCCGGGATTGAATTGAGGTGGCATTAATATTAATTAATAATTTGCTTTTATTTACTGTATTTAAATATTAACATCAAGTAAATACAGTGTTTATAGTACAGGTTATATAACCTAATTAGGCCTATTTTTAATAGTAACTCTCAAGCAACCAGAAACTACACTTATCCAGAATCTACCTCACACTTCCCCAACCTCAAACGAATATGAGGTATGACCAAAGCCCCAAAAAGCACATGTTGTCCCACAGTGGAGTTCAGAAAGAATTTCCCAGCATTACCTCCCGCAATCTATACAGATCATCCCATATGTAATGGAGTCGTGCAGAGTATATGGTGATGGAATATCTTATCCTTATGTCTCCGAGTAAGTGGGCATCTAAAAACAGGTGAACTGCCACAAAACAAAATTAGCCGCTCCGATATTTGCCGGCTACAGGTACAGCTGTTAAATGTGGCGTCAAGACTGTGGGCGTGGCATGCACAGCCAGTAATGTATCCTTACAGGTAAAGCAAATTCAATCAGGATTCCAAAATTTTCCAATGTTTTATGAAAGCAAATTGTATGTTTAGTTAAGTTTACAAGCAATCACACATTTGAAAACTTTATTTAAAATAGAAAAATAAGTTAAATTAGAAAGTAAATTTATGAACAAAAGCACAGTGACACAGGTACAAAACAAACAGAAAATTAATGTCATTTCTCCCACATGATGTCATCTTTCTTTAAAGTCATTTGAATCTTTTGCACATTTTTGAGTAGATCAAGAGAAGTCTTGCTTCTGGGAATAGGGGTGCTTTTTGTTAGAATTGCTTGATTTTTTCGTGGTGTGACCTGAACTTCTGAACTCCTAATATTTTTATCTTCAGCAGATTGGGCACTAGTGGCAGGGATCTTCGTAGTCTGGACTCTTTTCTTTAGCTTTACAACCTTAGGGGGGAAAAAAAGAAAAAAAAAAGTTTGAATTAATTAATACCCCTGATTTAAACACACACACACTCTATTTTATCTATCAAAACATTTAAGACAAAAGTTTAAATTGAGGTTTTCAATTAAAATCTAAAAATAGATAAATACAAAACAAAAAGCTCCGGCTTCTTTAGGTAAACTCACAGACTATGGACACACACTGCTTTGCATAGCCATTATAGAAAGGTGTTAGATTTATATTAGGTTCTCCTAAGATGAGAATATATTTGGTGGCAGTAAGCAATCTGTTTAGTAATATTGCCAGGGAATGATTTATACCGGTATCTCTACAAACAATAGGGATGTTATAAAAGGCACTTATAACAAAGAAGACCACAAGCTCCACAGTATATTTTATAACAATGTCCAATGATGTTAAGGGTCAAAGTATAGACAACGTAACAGATGTCCTGTTTTTGCTATAAGATTTCTTGCATACATAAATACATATCTTGAAAAACATTATAAAAAAACCTAACCACTTAAATTGTGTATGTCAAATCTCTTACGTTTTCCTGGTGCTGCTTCAGTTTTAGAATTTGATCACTCTTAGTTTCCATTTGCTTAACAAGATACTCAAGCTCACGTTCTAAGTCTTCACGGATTTCATGGTTCTGTGTCTCATGTATCTGTTTCAGAAGATCTTGATGTTCACTAATAAAAAAAATATTATTATTATTATTTTATAGCTAAACCATTGAGTAATTTCACATTTATACAGCTACTTGGAAGTAACAAAACTCCTGACTACAATTCTATGCAGGACAACAATACAATAAAAACATAATTTATGTAAGAACTTACCTGATAAATTCATTTCTTTCATATTAACAAGAGTCCATGAGCTAGTGACGTATGGGATATACATTCCTACCAGGAGGGGCAAAGTTTCCCAAACCTTAAAATGCCTATAAATACACCCCTCACCACACCCACAAATCAGTTTAACGAATAGCCAAGAAGTGGGGTGATAAGAAAAAAAGTGCGAAGCATATAAAATAAGGAATTGGAATAATTGTGCTTTATACAAAAAAATCATAACCACCACAAAAAAGGGTGGGCCTCATGGACTCTTGTTAATATGAAAGAAATGAATTTATCAGGTAAGTTCTTACATAAATTATGTTTTCTTTCATGTAATTAACAAGAGTCCATGAGCTAGTGACGTATGGGATAATGACTACCCAAGATGTGGATCTTTCCACACAAGAGTCACTAGAGAGGGAGGGATAAAATAAAGACAGCCAATTCCTGCTGAGAATAATCCACACCCAAAATAAAGTTTAACAAAAAACATAAGCAGAAGATTCAAACTGAAACCGCTGCCTGAAGAACTTTTCTACCAAAAACTGCTTCAGAAGAAGAAAATACATCAAAATGGTAGAATTTAGTAAAAGTATGCAAAGAGGACCAAGTTGCTGCTTTGCAGATCTGGTCAACCGAAGCTTCATTCCTAAACGCCCAGGAAGTAGATACTGACCTAGTAGAATGAGCTGTAATTCTTTGAGGCGGAATTTTACCCGACTCAACATAGGCAAGATGAATTAAAGATTTCAACCAAGATGCCAAAGAAATGGCAGAAGCTTTCTGGCCTTTCCTAGAACCGGAAAAGATAACAAATAGACTAGAAGTCTTACGGAAAGATTTCGTAGCTTCAACATAATATTTCAAAGCTCTAACAACATCCAAAGAATGCAATGATTTCTCCTTAGAATTCTTAGGATTAGGACATAATGAAGGAACCACAATTTCTCTACTAATGTTGTTGGAATTCACAACTTTAGGTAAAAAATCAAAAGAAGTTCGCAACACCGCCTTATCCTGATGAAAAATCAGAAAAGGAGACTCACACGAAAGAGCAGATAATTCAGAAACTCTTCTAGCAGAAGAGATGGCCAAAAGGAACAAAACTTTCCAAGAAAGTAATTTAATGTCCAATGAATGCATAGGTTCAAACGGAGGAGCTTGAAGAGCTCCCAGAACCAAATTCAAACTCCAAGGAGGAGAAATTGACTTAATGACAGGTTTTATACGAACCAAAGCTTGTACAAAACAATGAATATCAGGAAGAATAGCAATCTTTCTGTGAAAAAGAACAGAAAGAGCGGAGATTTGTCCTTTCAAAGAACTTGCGGACAAACCCTTATCTAAACCATCCTGAAGAAACTGTAAAATTCTCGGTATTCTAAAAGAATGCCAAGAAAAATGATGAGAAAGACACCAAGAAATATAAGTCTTCCAGACTCTATAATATATCTCTCGAGATACAGATTTACGAGCCTGTAACATAGTATTAATCACGGAGTCAGAGAAACCTCTATGACCAAGAATCAAGCGTTCAATCTCCATACCTTTAAATTTAAGGATTTCAGATCCGGATGGAAAAAAGGACCTTGTGACAGAAGGTCTGGTCTTAACGGAAGAGTCCATGGCTGGCAAGATGCCATCCGGACAAGATCCGCATACCAAAACCTGTGAGGCCATGCCGGAGCTATTAGCAGAACAAACGAGCATTCCCTCAGAATCTTGGAGATTACTCTTGGAAGAAGAACTAGAGGCGGAAAGATATAGGCAGGATGATACTTCCAAGGAAGTGATAATGCATCCACTGCCTCCGCCTGAGGATCCCGGGATCTGGACAGATACCTGGGAAGTTTCTTGTTTAGATGAGAGGCCATCAGATCTATCTCTGGAAGCCCCCACAATTGAACAATCTGAAGAAATACCTCTGGGTGAAGAGACCATTCGCCCGGATGCAACGTTTGGCGACTGAGATAATCCGCTTCCCAATTGTCTACACCTGGGATATGAACCGCAGAGATTAGACAGGAGCTGGATTCCGCCCAAACCAAAATTCGAGATACTTCTTTCATAGCCAGAGGACTGTGAGTCCCTCCTTGATGATTGATGTATGCCACAGTTGTGACATTGTCTGTCTGAAAACAAATGAACGATTCTCTCTTCAGAAGAGGCCAAAACTGAAGAGCTCTGAAAACTGCACGGAGTTCCAAGATATTGATCGGTAATCTCACCTCCTGAGATTCCCAAACTCCTTGTGCCGTCAGAGATCCCCACACAGCTCCCCAACCTGTGAGACTTGCATCTGTTGAAATTACAGTCCAGGTCGGAAGAACAAAAGAAGCCCCCTGAATTAAACGATGGTGATCTGTCCACCACGTTAGAGAGTGCCGAACAATCGGTTTTAAAGATATTAATTGATATATCTTCGTGTAATCCCTGCACCATTGGTTCAGCATACAGAGCTGAAGAGGTCGCATGTGAAAACGAGCAAAGGGGATCGCGTCCGATGCAGCAGTCATAAGACCTAGAATTTCCATGCATAAGGCTACCGAAGGGAATGATTGAGACTGAAGGTTTCGACAGGCTGTAATCAATTTTAGACGTCTCTTGTCTGTTAAAGACAAAGTCATGGACACTGAATCTATCTGGAAACCCAGAAAGGTTACCCTTGTTTGAGGAATCAAAGAACTTTTTGGTAAATTGATCCTCCAACCATGATCTTGAAGAAACAACACAAGTCGATTCGTATGAGACTCTGCTAAATGTAAAGACGGAGCAAGTACCAAGATATCGTCCAAATAAGGAAATACCACAATACCCTGTTCTCTGATTACAGACAGAAGGGCACCGAGAATCTTTGTGAAAATTCTTGGAGCTGTAGCAAGGCCAAACGGTAGAGCCACAAATTGGTAATGCTTGTCTAGAAAAGAGAATCTCAGGAACTGATAATGATCTGGATGAATTGGAATATGCAGATATGCATCCTGTAAATCTATTGTGGACATATAATTCCCTTGCTGAACAAAAGGCAATATAGTCCTTACAGTTACCATCTTGAACGTTGGTATCCTTACATAACGATTCAATAATTTTAGATCCAGAACTGGTCTGAAGGAATTCTCCTTCTTTGGTACAATGAAGAGATTTGAATAAAACCCCATCCCCTGTTCCGGAACTGGAACTGGCATAATTACTCCAGCCAACTCTAGATCTGAAACACAATTCAGAAATGCTTGAGCTTTCACTGGATTTACTGGGACATGGGAAAGAAAAAATCTCTTTGCAGGAGGTCTCATCTTGAAACCAATTCTGTACCCTTCTGAAACAATGTTCTGAATCCAAAGATTGTGAACAGAATTGATCCAAATTTCTTTGAAAAAACGTAACCTGCCCCCTACCAGCTGAACTGGAATGAGGGCCGTACCTTCATGTGAACTTAGAAGCAGGCTTTGCCTTTCTAGCAGGCTTGGATTTATTCCAGACTGGAGATGGTTTCCAAACTGAAACTGCTCCTGAGGACGAAGGATCAGGCTTTTGTTCTTTGTTGAAACGAAAGGAACGAAAACGATTGTTAGCCCTGTTTTTACCTTTAGACTTTTTATCCTGTGGTAAAAAAGTTCCTTTCCCACCAGTAACAGTTGAAATAATAGAATCCAACTGAGAACCAAATAATTTGTTTCCCTGGAAAGAAATGGAAAGTAGAGTTGATTTAGAAGCCATATCAGCATTCCAAGTCTTAAGCCATAAAGCTCTTCTGGCTAAGATAGCCAGAGACATAAATCTAACATCAACTCTAATAATATCAAAAATGGCATCACAGATGAAATTATTAGCATGCTGGAGAAGAATAATAATATCATGAGAATCACGATTTGTTACTTGTTGCGCTAGAGTTTCCAACCAAAAAGTTGAAGCTGCAGCAACATCAGCCAATGATATAGCAGGTCTAAGAAGATTACCTGAACATAGAAAAATTGAATCTTTTCTAAGAAAAGCTTATCTATCTAAAGGATCTTTAAACGAGGTACCATCTGACGTAGGAATGGTAGTACGTTTAGCAAGGGTAGAAATAGCCCCATCAACTTTAGGGATTTTGTCCCAAAATTCTAACCTGTCAGGCGGAACAGGATATAATTGCTTAAAACGTTTAGAAGGAGTAAATGAATTACCCAATTTATCCCATTCCTTAGCAATTACTGCAGAAATAGCATTAGGAACAGGAAAGACTTCTGGAATAACCGCAGGAGCTTTAAAAACCTTATCCAAACGTATAGAATTAGTATCAAGAGGACTAGAATCCTCTATTTCTAAAGCAATTAGTACTTCTTTAAGTAAAGAGCGAATAAATTCCATCTTAAATAAATATGAAGATTTATCAGCATCAATCTCTGAGACAGAATCCTCTGAACCAGAAGAGTCCAAAGAATCAGAATGATGGTGTTCATTTAAAAATTCATCTGTAGAGAGAGAAGATTTAAAAGACTTTTTACGTTTACTAGAAGGAGAAATAACAGACAAAGCCTTCTTTATGGATTCAGAAACAAAATCTCTTATGTTATCAGGAACATTCTGCACCTTAGATGTTGAGGGAACTGCAACAGGCAATGGTACATCACTAAAGGAAATATTATCTGCTTTAACAAGTTTGTCATGACAATTATTACAAACAACAGCTGGAGGAATAGCTACCAAAAGTTTACAGCAGATACACTTAGCTTTGGTAGATCCAGCAGGCAGTGGTTTTCCTGTAGTATCTTCTGGCTCAGATGCAACGTGAGACATCTTGCAATATGTAAGAGAAAAAACAACATATAAAGCAAAATAGATCAAATTCCTTATAAGACAGTTTCAGGAATGGGAAAAAAATGCCAAACATCAAGCTTCTAGCAACCAGAAGCAAATGAAAAATGAGACTGAAATAATGTGGAGACAAAAGCGACGCCCATATTTTTTGGCGCCAAATAAGACGCCCACATTATTTGGCGCCTAAATGCTTTTGGCGCCAAAAATGACGCCACATCCGGAACGCCGACACTTTTGGCGCAAAATAACGTCAAAAATGACGCAACTTCCGGCGACACGTATGACGCCGGAAACGGAAAAGAATTTTTGCGCCAAAAAAGTCCGCGCCAAGAATGACACAATAAAATGAAGCATTTTCAGCCCCCGCGAGCCTAACAGCCCACAGGGAAAAAAGTCAAATTTTTGAGGTAAGAAAAAATATGATAATTTAAAGCATAATCCCAAATATGAAACTGACTGTCTGGAAATAAGGAAAGTTGAACATTCTGAGTCAAGGCAAATAAATGTTTGAATACATATATTTAGAACTTTATAAATAAAGTGCCCAACCATAGCTTAGAGTGTCACAGAAAATAAGACTTACTTACCCCAGGACACTCATCTACATGTTTGTAGAAAGCCAAACCAGTACTGAAACGAGAATCAGTAGAGGAAATGGTAAATATAAGAGTATATCGTCGATCTGAAAAGGGAGGTAAGAGATGAATCTCTACGACCGATAACAGAGAACCTTATGAAATAGACCCCGTAGAAGGAGATCACTGCATTCAATAGGCAATACTCTCCTCACATCCCTCTGACATTCACTGCACGCTGAGAGGAAAACCGGGCTCCAACTTGCTGCGGAGCGCATATCAACGTAGAATCTAGCACAAACTTACTTCACCACCTCCCTTGGAGGCAAAGTTTGTAAAACTGATTTGTGGGTGTGGTGAGGGGTGTATTTATAGGCATTTTAAGGTTTGGGAAACTTTGCCCCTCCTGGTAGGAATGTATATCCCATACGTCACTAGCTCATGGACTCTTGTTAATTACATGAAAGAAATAGAGTTGCAGACTCCCAAGTGGGTTGCAATTAAAAAAAGTAATCATCATACACTACATCATGCCGACAAAGATCTGATGGGTTTCCATCATCTCAAATGCACTTCATTAGAGATCCTGTTTGTTTTAGAGGCTTGTTTTGGGGGTTTTTTTGTGTATGGGTCCCCAAAACTGCATTCTGATCAGACTTTGCAAACATACAAAAAACAAAAATATATGCTTACCTGATAAATTCCTTTCTTTCATGGTGGTGAGAGTCCACAAGCCATTATGCATGGGATTCACTTCCTAGCCACTAGGAGGAGGCAAATATTCCCAAACAGTGTACACCAATTTTCATATAACTGCATGTAAGACACACTACTATAAAAAAATAAGATGCAGATAATGATACAAAAATCCAGTATAAAAACTGTTTAAAAACTTACTTAGAAGCTCTCAGTTTAGCTCTGTTGAAAAGGCAGCTGGAAAGCCCACTGCAAGTGGGAAATAAGACACTCCCCCCTCCCCCTTCTTTTGCATATGAAAAGACCCTTTACACAAACAGGAGCAAGCTGGAGTAGGTATCTGTCTGTATTCTCCTAAAACTTTGGGGCTTGGTTAGGAGTCTGAAAATCAGAGCAATGTTTTTTTTAAAAATAAGCTAACTATAAATTAAAAACAAATAAAATAATAAAACAAAAACTTTATGGGCTATATAAATAGATCTACAAAAGATTTATGCAAGGAAAAAAAATGTGTATAATGTCCCTTTCAGAATACTTCATCCCTCCCACCTCACTGGTATCTCAGTCTTATGTATAGCCAAGCAGGAGAGATAGAAAGCAAAGTAGGAAAGGACAAAGCATGTAAAATGGTGCAAAATGGTACAGTCTTCAAAAATGTAACATAACCTGGGCTTGGAATGGAATTTATCATCAGGTAAGCATACATTTTGTTTTCTTTCATTAGGTTGTGAGAGTCCATGATCCATTATGAATAGGAACCGATACCCAAGCTGTCGAGTCCACCCATAATGCTGGGAGGGACACTTGTTTTTAAAGAAAGTAGAAACCTATTTTCCAGACACTGCTGCCTGGAGTACTTTCCTATTAAAATCCGCTTCTGAAAAAGAAAAAACATCAAAATGATAAAATTACAAAAAGGTGAGTAAAGATGACCAAGTTGCTGCTTTGCAAATTTGCTCAATAGAAGCCTCATTTTCAAAAGCCCAGGAAGTAGAAACATATCTGGTAGTGTGGGCTGCAATATGTTTTGGAGGAGACTTATTCGCCTCCAAGTAGGCTTTATGAATCAGGGACTTTAACCACAAAGTTAAAGCGACAGCTGACATTTTTTGGCCTTTACAAGGACCTGAAAAAATAATGAAAAGACTAAAAGGACTGTATGAAATCCTTTTGTAACCTGAAAATACATTTTTAAAGCTTACTACATCCAAATTATGAAGAAGGAGTTGTTCCTTTGAGTTTTGAGGATACACAAATTACAATGTCCCAATTGATTGCATCAGAAGAAACAATTTTAGCTAAGAAATAGAATTTTGCTCCAAAAATAGCCTTAACATGGTGAAAAATAATAAGGAGAAGCACAGTAAAGAGCAAAATCTGTCTCTCATGAAATGGCTAACAGAAAGACAACTTTCCAAGAAAGAAATGTAGGATCCAAGGGGCTGAAATAGGTTTGATAACAGTATGAATCCTGACAAAGGCCCGAACAAAAACAGAATTTATGCTTACCTGATAAATTACTTTCTCCAACGGTGTGTCCGGTCCACGGCGTCATCCTTACTTGTGGGATATTCTCTTCCCCAACAGGAAATGGCAAAGAGCCCAGCAAAGCTGGTCACATGATCCCTCCTAGGCTCCGCCTACCCCAGTCATTCGACCGACGTACAGGAGGAAATATGCATAGGAGAAACCATATGATACCGTGGTGACTGTAGTTAGAGAAAATAATTCATCAGACCTGATTAAAAAAACCAGGGCAGGCCGTGGACCGGACACACCGTTGGAGAAAGTAATTTATCAGGTAAGCATAAATTCTGTTTTCTCCAACATAGGTGTGTCCGGTCCACGGCGTCATCATTACTTGTGGGAACCAATACCAAAGCTTTAGGACACGGATGAAGGGAGGGAGCAAATCAGGTCACCTAAATGGAAGGCACCACGGCTTGCAAAACCTTTCTCCCAAAAATAGCCTCTGAAGAAGCAAAAGTATCAAATTTGTAAAATTTGGCAAAAGTGTGCAGTGAAGACCAAGTCGTTGCCTTACATATCTGGTCAACAGAGGCCTCGTTCTTGAAGGCCCATGTGGAAGCCACAGCCCTAGTGGAATGAGCTGTGATTCTTTCAGGAGGCTGCCGTCCGGCAGTCTCATAAGCCAATCGGATAATGCTTTTAAGCCAAAAAGAAAGAGAGGTAGAAGTTGCTTTTTGACCTCTCCTTTTACCAGAATAAACAACAAACAAAGAAGATGTTTGTCTGAAATCTTTAGTGGCCTCTAAATAGAATTTTAGAGCACGGACTACGTCCAAATTGTGTAACAAACGTTCCTTCTTTGAAACTGGATTCGGACACAAAGAAGGTACAACTATCTCCTGGTTAATATTTTTGTTGGAAACCACTTTCGGAAGAAAACCAGGCTTAGTACGCAAAACCACCTTATCTGCATGGAACACCAGATAGGGCGGAGAACACTGCAGAGCAGATAACTCAGAAACTCTTCTTGCAGAAGAAATAGCAACCAAAAACAAAACTTTCCAAGATAATAACTTAATATCTACGGAATGTAAGGGTTCAAACGGAACCCCTTGAAGAACTGAAAGAACTAGATTAAGACTCCAGGGAGGAGTCAAAGGTCTGTAAACAGGCCTGATTCTAACCAGAGCCTGAACAAACGCTTGAACGTCTGGCACAGCTGCCAGCCTTTTGTGAAGTAAAACAGATAAAGCAGAGATCTGTCCCTTCAGAGAACTTGCAGATAATCCTTTCTCCAAACCTTCTTGTAGAAAGGATAGAATCTTAGGAATTTTTATCTTGTTCCATGGAAATCCTTTAGATTCACACCAACAGATATATTTTTTCCATATCTTATGGTAAATTTTTCTAGTTACAGGCTTTCTAGCCTGAATCAGAGTATCTATTACAGAATCTGAAAACCCACGCTTTGATAAAATCAAGCGTTCAATCTCCAAGCAGTCAGTTGGAGGGAAACCAGATTCGGATGTACGAATGGACCTTGAACAAGAAGGTCCTGTCTCAAAGGTAGCTTCCATGGTGGAGCCGATGACATATTCACCAGGTCTGCATACCAAGTCCTGCGTGGCCACGCAGGAGCTATCAAGATCACCGAAGCCCTCTCCTGATTGATCCTGGCTACCAGCCTGGGAATGAGAGGAAACGGTGGGAATACATAAGCTAGGTTGAAGGTCCAAGGTGCTACTAGTGCATCTACTAGAGTCGCCTTGGGATCCCTGGATCTGGACCCGTAACAAGGAACCTTGAAGTTCTGGCGAGAGGCCATCAGATCCATGTCTGGAATGCCCCATAATCGAGTTATTTGGGCAAAGATTTCCGGATGGAGTTCCCACTCCCCCGGATGGAATGTCTGACGACTCAGAAAATCTGCTTCCCAATTTTCCACTCCTGGGATGTGGATTGCAGACAAGTGGCAGGAGTGATCCTCCGCCCATTGAATTATCTTGGTCACTTCCTCCATCGCCAGGGAACTCCTTGTTCCCCCCTGATGGTTGATATATGCAACTGTCGTCATGTTGTCTGATTGAAACCTTATGAATTTGGCCTTTGCTAGATGAGGCCAAGCTTTGAGAGCATTGAATATCGCTCTCAGTTCCAGAATGTTTATCGGGAGAAGAGATTCTTCCCGAGACCATAGACCCTGAGCTTTCAGGGGTTCCCAGACCGCGCCCCAGCCCACCAGACTGGCGTCGGTCGTGACAATGACCCACTCTGGTCTGCGGAAGCTCATTCCCTGTGACAGATTGTCCAGGATCAGCCACCAACGGAGTGAATCTCTGGTCCTTTGATCTACTTGAATCGTCGGAGACAAGTCTGTATAATCCCCATTCCACTGTCTGAGCATGCACAGTTGTAATGGTCTTAGATGAATTCGTGCAAAAGGAACTATGTCCATTGCTGCAACCATCAATCCTATTACTTCCATGCACTGCGCTATGGAAGGACGAAGAACAGAATGAAGTACTTGACAAGAGCTTAGAAGTTTTGATTTTCTGACCTCTGTCAGAAAAATCCTCATTTCTAAGGAGTCTATTATTGTTCCCAAGAAGGGAACTCTTGTTGACGGGGACAGAGAACTTTTTTCTATGTTCACTTTCCATCCGTGAGATCTGAGAAAGGCTAGGACGATGTCCGTATGAGCCTTTGCTTTTGACAGAGACGACGCTTGAATCAGGATGTCGTCCAAGTACGGTACTACTGCAATGCCCCTTGGTCTTAGAACCGCTAGAAGGGACCCTAGTACCTTTGTGAAAATTCTCGGAACAGTGGCTAATCCGAATGGAAGTGCCACAAACTGGTAATGCTTGTCCAGAAAAGCGAACCTTAGGAACTGATGATGTTCCTTGTGGATAGGAATATGTAGGTACGCATCCTTTAAATCCACCGTGGTCATAAATTGACCTTCCTGGATGGAAGGAAGGATGGTTCGAATGGTTTCCATTCGGAACGATGGAACCCTGAGAAATTTGTTTAGGATCTTGAGATCTAAAATTGGTCTGAATGTTCCCTCTTTTTTGGGAACTATGAACAGGTTGGAGTAAAACCCCATTCTTTGTTCTCCTATTGGAACTGGATGAATTACTCCCATCTTTAACAGGTCTTCTACACAATGTAAGAATGCCTGTCTTTTTATTTGGTTTGAAGATAATTGAGACCTGTGGAACCTTCCCCTTGGGGGTAGTTCCTTGAATTCCAGGAGATAACCCTGAAAAACTATTTCTAGTGCCCAAGGATCCTGAACACCTCTTGCCCAGGCCTGAGCAAAGAGAGAAAGTCTGCCCCCCACCAGATCCGGTCCCGGATCGGGGGCCATCCCTTCATGCTGTTTTGGTAGCAGCGGCAGGCTTCTTGGCCTGCTTACCCTTGTTCCAGCCTTGCATCGGTCTCCAGGCTGGTTTGGGTTGAGAAGTATTACCCTCTTGCTTAGAGGATGTAGAATTAGAGGCTGGTCCGTTTCTGCGAAAGGGACGAAAATTAGGCTTATTTTTAGCCTTAAAAGACCTATCCTGAGGAAGGGCGTGGCCCTTTCCCCCGGTGATGTCTGAAATAATCTCTTTCAAATCAGGACCAAACAGTGTTTTACCCTTGAAAGGGATGTTAAGCAATTTTGTCTTGGAAGACACATCCGCTGACCAAGACTTTAGCCAAAGCGCTCTGCGCGCCACGATAGCAAACCCTGAATTTTTCGCCGCTAATCTAGCTAATTGCAAAGCGGCATCTAAAATAAAAGAGTTAGCCAATTTAAGTGCTTGAACTCTGTCCATAACCTCCTCATACGAAGATTCTTTATTGAGCGACTTTTCTAGTTCTTCGAACCAGAAACACGCTGCCGTAGTGACAGGAACAATGCATGAAATTGGTTGTAGAAGGTAACCTTGCTGAACAAACATCTTTTTAAGCAAACCCTCTAATTTTTTATCCATAGGATCTTTGAAAGCACAACTATCTTCTATGGGAATAGTAGTGCGTTTGTTTAGAGTAGAGACCGCCCCCTCGACCTTGGGGACTGTCTGCCATAAGTCCTTTCTGGGGTCGACTATAGGAAATAATTTCTTAAATATAGGGGGAGGAACAAAAAGGTATGCCGGGCCTTTCCCACTCCTTATTTACTATGTCCGCCACCCGCTTGGGTATAGGAAAAGCATCGGGGGGGCACCGGAACCTCTAGGAACTTGTCCATCTTACATAATTTCTCTGGAATGACCAAATTGTCACAATCATCCAGAGTAGATAATACCTCCTTAAGCAGTGCGCGGAGATGTTCTAATTTAAATTTAAATGTTACAACATCAGGTTCAGCTTGTTGAGAAATTTTTCCTGAATCTGAAATTTCTCCCTCAGACAAAACCTCCCTCCTGGCCCCTTCAGATTGGTGTGAGGGTATGTCAGAACCGTTATCATCAGCGTCCTCTTGCTCTTCAGTGTTTAAAACAGAGCAATCGCGCTTTCTCCGATAAGTAGGCATTTTAGATAAAATGTTTGCAATAGAATTATCCATAACAGCCGTTAATTGTTGCATGGTAATAAGTATTGGCGCACTAGATGTACTAGGGGCCTCTTGTGTGGGCAAAACTGGTGTAGACACAGAAGGGGATGATGCAGTACCATGCTTACTCCCCTCATCTGAGGAATCATCTTGGGCAATATTATTATCTGTGGCATCATTGTCCCTACTTTGTTTGGACACTGTCACAATTATCACATATATTTAAATGGGGAGAAACCTTGGCTTTCATACATATAGAACATCGCTTATCTGATGGTTCAGACATGTTAAACAGGCTTAAACTTGTCAACAAAGCACAAAAAACGTTTTAAAATAAAACCGTTACTGTCACTTTAAATTTTAAACAGAACACACTTTATTACTGAATATGCGAAAAAGCATGAAGGAATTGTTCAAAATTCACCAAAATTTCACCACAGTGTCTTAAAGCCTTAAAAGTATTGCACACCAAATTTGAAAGCTTTAACCCTTAAAATAACGGAACCGGAGCCGTTTTTACATTTAACCCCTATACAGTCCCAGGTATCTGCTTTGCTGAGACCCAACCAAGCCCAGAGGGGAATAAGATACCAAATGACGCCTTCTATAAGCTTTTTCAGTGGTTCTTAGCTCCTCACACATGCATCTGCATGCCTTGCTTTCCAAAAACAACTGCGCATTAGTGGCGCGAAAATGAGGCTCTGCCTATGACTAGAAAAGGCCCCCATCTGAAAAAGGTGTCCATACAGTGCCTGCCGTTTTTTAACAACAATCCCCAAGATTATAATAACTATTAAGAGTTATAATCTGCCAACTTAGCAAAGTAATCGTTTTAGCCCAGAAAAATGTCTACCAGTTTTTTTAAGCCATTATGAAGCCCTTTATTCTTATACTTAATCTAAGAAAATGGCTTACCGGTCCCCATAGGGGAAATGACAGCCTTCCAGCATTACAAAGTCTTGTTAGAAATGTGGCCAGTCATACCTCAGGCAGAAAAGTCTGCCAACTGCTTCCCCCAACTGAAGTTACTTCATCTCAACAGTCCTGTGTGGAAACAGCAATCGATTTTAGTAACGTCTGCTAAAATCATCTTCCTCTTACAAACAGAAATCTTCATCTCTTTTCTGTTTCAGAGTAAATAGTACATACCAGCACTATTTTAAAATAACAAACACTTGATTGAAGGATAAAAACTAAATTTAAACACCAAAAAACTCTTAGCCATCTCCGTGGAGATGTTGCCTGTGCAACGGCAAAGAGAATGACTGGGGTAGGCGGAGCCTAGGAGGGATCATGTGACCAGCTTTGCTGGGCTCTTTGCCATTTCCTGTTGGGGAAGAGAATATCCCACAAGTAAGGATGACGCCGTGGACCGGACACACCTATGTTGGAGAAATTCTGTATGTCTGGAAGTTTTGAAATCTTCTTGTGAAATAGAACTGGAACTGACAGAGCTGAAATCTGTCCGATTAAAGCACTAGCAGACAACCCTTATCTAGCCTTTCCTGAAAAAAAGTTGCAGAATTCTAGGAATACAAAATGAATGCCACTTAGTCATTCTTTTAAACACCAAAACAGATAAACCTTCTAAATCTTGTGCTAAATCCTTCTCATTACATGTTTTCTGGCTTGCATTACAGTTTCCACAACCTTATCTGAAAAACCCCTGTCTTAGAATTAGGCATTCAATCTCCAAGCCTTCAAGTTGAGACACTAAAATGGGTCTTGAGAAAGAAGCTTGTGCCGTAAGGGAAGAGATCACAGGGGACAACTGAACATCCAAATGAAATCCCCAAACCAAGTTTTGCATTGCTAGGCTGGAGCAATAAAAAATTACTGATGATTGCTCTTTTTTTTGAGCCGAGAGATCCCCCAGGGAAGAACTGCTGGCAGAAATATATAATCAAATTGATATGACAAATTGAATGTGAATAGTTAAAATTGTGCATGGATTTTCCTCTGCCCAAGAAAGAATACAAGAAACTTCCTGCATTGCTAGAGAACTGCGAGTTTCCCCCTGGCAGTGGAGGCTCCTCCATATGATCACAACCGCAAGTGAGCCAGACAAAAAAAGAAAGAAAACATAATTTATGTAAGAACTTACCTGATAAATTCATTTCTTTCATATTAGCAAGAGTCCATGAGCTAGTGACGTATGGGATATACATTCCTACCAGGAGGGGCAAAGTTTCCCAAACCTTAAAATGCCTATAAATACACCCCTCACCACACCCACAATTCAGTTTAACGAATAGCCAAGAAGTGGGGTGTTAAGAAAAAAGTGCGAAAGCATATAAAATAAGGAATTGGAATAATTGTGCTTTATACAAAAAAATCATAACCACCACAAAAAAGGGCGGGCCTCATGGACTCTTGCTAATATGAAAGAAATGAATTTATCAGGTAAGTTCTTACATAAATTATGTTTTCTTTCATGTAATTAGCAAGAGTCCATGAGCTAGTGACGTATGGGATAATGACTACCCAAGATGTGGATCTTTCCACGCAAGAGTCACTAGAGAGGGAGGGATAAAATAAAGACAGCCAATTCCTGCTGAAAATAATCCACACCCAAAATAAAGTTTAATGAAAAACATAAACAGAAGATTCAAACTGAAACCGCTGCCTGAAGTACTTTTCTACCAAAAACTGCTTCAGAAGAAGAAAATACATCAAAATGGTAGAATTTAGTAAAAGTATGCAAAGAGGACCAAGTTGCTGCTTTGCAAATCTGATCAACCGAAGCTTCATTCTTAAACGCCCAGGAAGTAGAAACTGACCTAGTAGAATGAGCTGTAATCCTTTGAGGCGGAGTTTTACCCGACTCGACATAGGCATGATGAATTAGAGATTTCAACCAAGATGCCAAAGAAACGGCAGAAGCTTTCTGGCCTTTTCTAGAACCGGAAAAGATAACAAATAGACTAGAAGTCTTTCGGAAAGACTTAGTAGCTTCAACATAATATTTCAAAGCTCTAACAACATCCAAAGAATGCAACGATTTCTCCTTAGAATTCTTAGGATTAGGACATAATGAGGGAACCACAATTTCTCTACTAATGTTCTTAGAATTCACAACCTTAGGTAAAAATTCAAAAGAAGTTCGCAACACCGCCTTATCCTGATGAAAAATCAGAAAAGGAGACTCACAAGAAAGAGCAGATAATTCAGAGACTCTTCTTGCAGAAGAGATCGCCAAAAGGAACAAAACTTTCCAAGAAAGTAATTTAATGTCCAATGAATGCATGGGTTCAAAAGGAGGAGCTTGAAGAGCCCCCAGTACCAAATTCAAACTCCAAGGAGGAGAAATTGACTTAATGACAGGTTTTATACGAACCAAAGCTTGTACAAAACAATGAATATCAGGAAGATTAGCAATCTTTCTGTGAAAGAGAACAGAAAGAGCAGAGATTTGTCCTTTCAAAGAACTTGCGGATAAACCTTTATCTAAACCATCCTGAAGAAACTGTAAAATTCTCGGAATTCTAAAAGAATGCCAAGAAAAATGATGAGAAAGACACCAAGAAATATAAGTCTTCCAGACTCTATAATATATCTCTCTAGATACAGATTTACGAGCCTGTAACATAGTATTAATCACAGAGTCAGAGAAACCTCTTTGACCAAGAATCAAGCGTTCAATCTCCATACCTTTAAATTTAAGGATTTCAGATCCTGATGGAAAAAAGGACCTTGCGACAGAAGGTCTGGTCTTAGCGGAAGAGTCCACGGATGGCAAGAGGCCATCCGGACAAGATCCGCATACCAAAACCTGTGAGGCCATGCCGGAGCTACCAGCAGAACAAACGAGCATTCCTTCAGAATCTTGGAGATTACTCTTGGAAGAAGAACTAGAGGCGGAAAGATATAGGCAGGATGATACTTCCAAGGAAGTGATAATGCATCCACTGCTTCCGCCTGAGGATCCCAGGATCTGGACAGATACCTGGGAAGTTTCTTGTTTAGATGAGACGCCATCAGATCTATTTCTGGAAGCCCCCACATTTGAACAATCTGAAGAAATACCTCTGGGTGAAGAGACCATTCGCCCGGATGCAACGTTTGGCGACTGAGATAATCCGCTTCCCAATTGTCTATACCTGGGATATGAACCGCAGAGATTAGACAGGAGCTGGATTCCGCCCAAACCAAAATTCGAGATACTTCTTTCATAGCCAGAGGACTGCGAGTCCCTCCTTAATGATTGATGTATGCCACAGTTGTGACATTGTCTGTCTGAAAACAAATGAACGATTCTCTCTTCAGAAGAGGCCAAGACTGAAGAGCTCTGAAAATTGCACGGAGTTCCAAAATATTGATCGGTAATCTCACCTCCTGAGATTCCCAAACTCCTTGTGCCGTCAGAGATCCCCACACAGCTCCCCAACCTGTAAGACTTGCATCTGTCGAAATTACAGTCCAGGTCGGAAGAACAAAAGAAGCCCCCTGAATTAAACGATGGTGATCTGTCCACCACGTTAGAGAATGTCGTACAATCGGTTTTAAAGATATTAATTGAGATATCTTTGTGTAATCCCTGCACCATTGATTCAGCATACAGAGCTGAAGAGGTCGCATGTGAAAACGAGCAAAGGGGATCGCGTCCGATGCAGCAGTCATAAGACCTAGAATTTCCATGCATAAGTCTACCGAAGGGAATGATTGTGACTGAAGGTTTCGACAAGCTGAAATCAATTTTAGACGTCTCTTGTCTGTCAAAGACAGAGTCATGGACACTGAATCTATCTGGAAACCCAGAAAGGTTACCCTTGTCTGAGGAGTCAATGAACTTTTTAGTGAATTGATCCTCCAACCATGATCTTGAAGAAACAACACAAGTCGATTCGTATGAGATTCTGCTAAATGTAAAGACTGAGCAAGTACCAAGATATCGTCCAAATAAGGAAATACCACAATACCCTGTTCTCTGATTACAGACAGAAGGGCACCGAGAACCTTTGTAAAAATTCTTGGAGCTGTAGCTAGGCCAAACGGCAGAGCCACAAACTGGTAATGCTTGTCCAGAAAAGAGAATCTCAGGAACTGATAATAATCTGGATGAATCGGAATATGCATATATGCATCCTGTAAATCTATTGTGGACATATAATGCCCTTGTTGAACAAAAGGCAAGATAGTCCTTACAGTTACCATTTTGAACGTTGGTATCCTTACATAACGATTCAATATTTTTAGATCCAGAACAGGTCTGAAGGAATTCTCCTTCTTTGGTACAATGAAGAGATTCGAATAAAACCCCAGTCCCTGTTCCAGAACTGGAACTGGCATAATTACTCCAGCCAACTCTAGATCTGAAACACATTTCAGAAATGTTTGAGCTTTTACTGGATTTACTGGGACACGGGAAAGAAAAAATCTCTTTACAGGAGGTCTTATCTTGAAACCAATTCTGTACCCTTCTGAAACAATGTTCTGAATCCAAAGATTGTGAACAGATTTGATCCAAATGTTTTTGAAAAAACGTAACCTGCCCCCTACCAGCTGAGCTGGAATGAGGGCCGCACCTTCATGTGGACTTAGAAGCTGGCTTTGCTTTTCTAGAAGGCTTGAATTTATTCCAGACTGGAGATGCTTTCCAAACTGAAACTGCTCCTGAGGATGAAGGATCAGGCTTTTGTTCCTTGTTGAAACGAAAGGAACGAAAACGATTATTAGACCTGTTTTTACCCTTAGATTTTTTATCCTGTGGTAAAAAAGTTCCTTTCCCACCAGTAACAGTTGAGATAATAGAATCCAACTGAGAACCAAATAATTTGTTACCCTGGAAAGAAATGGAAAGTAGAGTCGATTTAGAAGACATATCAGCATTCCAAGTTTTAAGCCATAAAGCTCTTCTAGCTAAAATAGCTAGAGACATAAACCTGATATCAACTCTGATAATATCAAAAATGGCATCACAGATAAAATTATTAGCATGTTGAAGAAGAATAATAATATTATGAGAATCATGATCTGTTACTTGTTGCGCTAAAGTTTCCAACCAAAAAGTTGAAGCTGCAGCAACATCAGCCAATGATATAGCAGGTCTAAGAAGATTACCTGAACACAGATAAGCTTTTCTTAGAAAGGATTCAATTTTCCTATCTAAAGGATCCTTAAAGGAAGTACCATCTGACGTAGGAATAGTAGTACGTTTAGCAAGGGTAGAAATAGCCCCATCAACCTTAGGGATTTTGTCCCAAAATTCTAATCTGTCAGACGGCACAGGATATAATTGCTTAAAACGTTTAGAAGGAGTAAATGAATTACCCAATTTATCCCATTCTCTGGAAATTACTTCAGAAATAGCACTAGGAACAGGAAAAACTTCTGGAATAACCACAGGAGATTTAAAGACCTTATCTAAACGTTTAGAATTAGTATCAAGAGGACCAGAATCCTCAATTTCTAAAGCAATTAGAACTTCTTTAAGTAAAGAACGAATAAATTCCATTTTAAATAAATATGAAGATTTATCAGCATCAACCTCTGAGACAGAATCCTCTGAACCAGAAGAGTCATCAGAATGATGATGTTCCTTTAAAAATTCATCTGTATAAAGAGAAGTTTTAAAAGATTTTTTATGTTTACTAGAAGGAGGAATAACAGACATAGCCTTCTTGATGGATTCAGAAACAAAATCTCTTATGTTATCAGGAACATTCTGAACATTAGATGTTGATGGAACTGCAACAGGTAATGGTACATTACTAAAGGAAATATTATCTGCATTAACAAGTTTGTCATGACAATTAATACAAACAACAGCTGGAGTAATAGCTACCAAAAGTTTACAGCAGATACACTTAGCTTTGGTAGTTCCAGCACCAGACAGCGATTTTCCTGAAGTATCTTCTGACTCAGATGCAACGTGAGACATCTTGCAATATGTAAGAGAAAAAACATATAAAGCAAAATTGATCAAATTCCTTAAATGACAGTTTCAGGAATGGGAAAAAATGCCAATGAACAAGCTTCTAGCAACCAGAAGCAAAGAAAAAATGAGACTTAAATAATGTGGAGACAAAAGCGACGCCCATATTTTTTAGCGCCAAATAATACGCCCACATTATTTGGCGCCTAAATGCTTTTTGGCGCCAAAAATGACGCCACGTCCGGAACGCCGACATCTTTGGCGCAAAAGAACGTCAAAAATGACGCAACTTCCGGCGACACGTATGACGCCGGAAACAGAAAAGATTTTTTGCGCCAAAAAAGTCCGCGCCAAGAATGACGCAATAAAATGAAGCATTTTCAGCCCCCGCGAGCCTAACAGCCCACAGGGAAAAAAAGTCAAATTTTTAAGGTAAGAAAAATAATTGATTCAAGTGCATTATCCCAAATATGAAACTGACTGTCTGAAAATAAGGAATGTTGAACATCCTGAGTCAAGGCAAATAAATGTTTGAATACATATATTTAGAACTTTATAAACAAAGTGCCCAACCATAGCTTAGAGTGTCACAGAAAATAAGACTTACTTACCCCAGGACACTCATCTACATGTTTGTAGAAAGCCAAACCAGTACTGAAACGAAAATCAGCAGAGGTAATGGTATATATATATAAGAGTATATCGTCGATCTGAAAAGGGAGGTAAGAGATTAATCTCTACGACCGATAACAGAGAACCTATGAAATAGACCCCGTAGAAGGAGATCACTGCATTCAAAATAGGCAATACTCTCCTCACATCCCTCTGACATTCACTGCACGCTGAGAGGAAAACCGGGCTCCAACCTGCTGCGGAGCGCATATCAACGTAGAATCTAGCACAAACTTACTTCACCACCTCCATAGGAGGCAAAGTTTGTAAAACAGAATTGTGGTGAGGGGTGTATTTATAGGCATTTTAAGATTTGGGAAACTTTGCCCCTCCTGGTAGGAATGTATATCCCATACGTCACTAGCTCATGGACTCTTGCTAATTACATGAAAGAAAATACATTTTTGGATCAATAAATATAATTTCTCCTATAGCCCCCCTATTGGAAAAATTATATATATTCTGCCAAAAAGGTTCCAGTCTACTGTCCAGTTTAATAAAAAAAAATCCTTTTGTATACCCCTATACCCTATAGAGGTATAGCCTGCTTTAGCCCATTGCACATTTTTTCTATGTGCCTGCTGCTCCGCCCATAACAGAGCCTATACCTTTGCTAATAGCACAATTTTCAGTGTGCGGTTGGGCCATTTCTATGGGCGGGCAGCAGGGGGAGCTACCAAGGCTAGGAACTAACTACAAGTCCCATAATGCATAGCCATTACTTAGCCAATGAGATAGCGGTCTGGTGGTCAGGGAAGGAGGGGCTGCAGACTTACGTGCATGTGGAACAAACACTGGCACTGCTAATCAAGGTATGTCTACTTTATCATCATATCTACTTAGGCAAAAACTCACTCCAGATCTTATTACAGCATAAAGATACAGTGTAGACTGCGACAGCAGCACCCTGCAAGTAGAGTAGTTCAGTGTAGCCGATCAGGGAGAATTACAGCAGTGAAGATTTCTAAGATGGAAAAGTTTACTACATTTGTGTTATGTATATTCTTTACTGACTAGGACTACAGATGTAAAATAAAATTGTTATGCATCAGTAAAGAATATACATAACACATGTAGTAAAAACGTTTTCCATATTAGAAATCTTCACTGCTGTAATTCTTAAAGGGACAGTTAAAGGGACAGTCTACACCAGAATTTTTATTGTTTTAAAAGATAGATAATCCCTTTATTACCCATTCCCCAGTTTTGCATAACCAACGCAGTTATATTAATATACTTTTAACCTCTGTGATTATCTTGTATCTAAATCTCTGCAAACTGCCCCTTTATTTCAGTTCTTTTGACAGACTTGCAGTTTAGCCAATCAGTGCCTGCTCCCAGATAACTTCACGTGCACGAACACAGTGTTATCTATATGAAATACGTGAACTAACACCCTCTAGTTGTGAAAAACTGTTAAAATGCATTCTGAAAAAAGGTGGCCTTCAGGTCTAAGAAATTAGCATATGAACCTCCTAGTTTAAGCTTTCAACTAAGAATACCAAGAGAACAAAGCAAAATTGGTGATAAAAGTAAATTGGAAAATTGTTTAAAATTACATGGCCTATCTGAATCATGAAAGTTTATTTTGGCCTAGACTGTCCCTTTAAGACTCAAAATAATCTTTAACCAATAGGTTACTTGCCACACGATTATGGGGGACATCGTTCTCCCTGTGCTGCAGTCCTCAGTGTTTATCCATTTTAAAAAAAACCCAAAACAACTGCCGTTCACAGCCAAAATGGACTCCTAACTTGACGTCATTTGGAGGCTGATTCTAACAGCAAATGACATGAGTGTCGGCCACGACGCTCACGCCCATTTGTGCATGCGCACTTGTTCATTTTAGTCACTAGCAGTCTCATTATAAAAGGAACTGAAAGAAGGTTCCTATTTCAGTGACGGACCGCTGTTTATATAGGTTATAAACGCTATAGATTCTATAAATATTCTGGCTCCAGCACATCGTAGCCGAGTTATAGCAACAAAACGTCAGTTTATTTGTAGCACAGACATTGTGCACTGGTCATAGTAAAACAGACAACTGTTTTAGCAAAAGAACAAAACTTAAAATGTCTGAACGTAGGGTGATAAATGGCAGCGTATAATTTTATATTTGTGCTTAGGGACTGTCAGTATGCGAGTAGAGAATAAGGGGGGTAGTTATCAAGCCGTCAACCTCAAGTACGCTGGAATTCCGCAGCGTATTTGTGGCGAGGCTGATTCGCCTAAGTTATCAAGCCCTAGATACCGGCAAAAGTAGAATTTTGTGACGTAAGCTTCGATCCGCCGGACTCAGTCCGACACAAATCGATTCTTACGTCACTACAGATGTTCCGCACACAAGTGCGGCACAATCTGACTACTTTTGCTAGTTATCAAAAAACTAGCAGGTACGCTCGGCACTTTTACGGCCCAGCGTACCTGGTTTTCAATCCACCGCCCTGGGAATCAATGGGAGTCTGACCATAGCGAAAGTTCATGTTCGCTGCTGCCCGACATCCCATTGATTCCTATGGGAGATGTCTGCACCTAACACCCTAACATGTACCCCGAGTCTAAACACCACTAATCTGTCCCCCCTACACCGCCGCAACTAAAAAAAAAAAAAAAAAAGTGTTTACCCCCTAAACCGCCGCTCCCGGAGCCCACCGCAACCTATATTAAATTTATTAACCCCTATCCTGCCCCCCCTACACCGTCGCAACTGTAATAAATTTATTAACCCCTATCCTGCGCCCCACTACACCACCGCCACTGAAATAAAATTATTAACCCCTAAACCCAAGTCTAACACTAACCCTAACACCCCCCTAACTTAAATAT